>NC_084553.2:11650950-11770950 GCF_033978685.3 Nerophis lumbriciformis
TATGTAGAGTGCATGGACACAGTGAGGATGTCAGCAGCAGTGAAAAAGTATGTGTGTATATATGTAAGTATATATGTATGTATATATGTAGAGTGCATGGACACAGTGAGGATGTCAGCAGCAGTGAAAAAAGGGCATCCACTATCTGCAATATTGATAATACTTTTCACATTTCATCTGCTTTTGTTTGCCTTGCGCGGCCGCCTGTTTAAACACGGCCAGAATTCTAATGAGGCCAAACATTATCAGCGCCGCGCCTTCCAGCCTGAACATATAACTTTATCACTTTGGCTGCATTCTGCTCTTTCCATTACAGCTTGGCTATCTGACAGCCACGGACAATCAGGCGACGCAAGCATGGCCGCCAAGCCTGCGCGCGCGGTTCTGTGTGTGTGAGTGTGTGTGTGTGTGTGTGTGTGTGTGTGTGTGTGTGTGTGTGTGTGTGTGTGTGTGTTGAACGCACCACTGTTGGTTGTCTGCATCTCTGATCAAACATGGACGACAACACATATTAATTTTAGCTCCCATGGACGACTTTTTGTTCAAAGCTGCGTCCTAAAACTTGTAGAAAGAACTATGGAGATTCATTTGTGTCTTTATGACCAAAAGTTTTATGCAACTGATTTTTTTTTTTCTTACATAGATTCATTTAATTTAATTAAAATAAGTGATTGTTATTGTTGGTGTTTAAAAATGTAGTTTGTTATAATAGTGTTTTTAAATTTGGTGTGTAAAAATTCAGTATAAAAAAACAGGATATAAAAATCTTCAGTGCAAAAAAATTCAGTGTATTAAAAATTCAGTATAAAAAAACAGTATATAAATACTTAAGTGTAAAAAAATTCAGTGTAAAAAAAAACTGTTTATAAAAACTTCAGTGCAGAAAAATTCAGTGTATTAAAAATTCAGTATAAAAAAAACAGTTTAGAAAAACTTCAGTGGAAAAAAAATAGTATACAAAAACTTCAGTGCAGAAAAAATCAGTGAATTAAAAATTCAGTATAAAAAAAAACAGTTTATAAAAACTTCTGTGCAAAAAAATGTGGTGTAAAAAACAGTTCATAAAAACTTCAGTGCAGAACAATTCAGTATAAAAAACAGTATATAAAAACTTCAGTGCAGAAAAATGTTGTGTATTAAAAATTCAGTATAAAAAAACAGTAAATGAAAACTTCAGTGCAGAAAAATTCAGTGTAAACATTTTTTACAACAGAAAAAAAATCAGTGTAATAAAAATAAAATAAAACGTTCAATGTATAAAACATTTAGGGCATCAAATTCAGTGTAAAAAATGTCAATACATAACAATTAAGTGTATTAGAAATTCAGTATAAAAAAACAGTATATAAAAACTGCAGTACAGAAAAATTCAGTGTATGAAAAATTCTGCATAAAAAAAGCATTAAATAAAAACTTCAGTGCAGATAAATTCAGTGTAATAAAAATTCAGTATTAAAAAACAGTATATATACCATACCATACCATACCATACCAACTTTATTTATAAAGCCCTTTTAAGACAAGCACAGTTGAAAAACAAAGGGCTGTACACCACAAAGAAACGGAGGTAAAGGACAGACTAAAAAATAACATTTAAAACAGAAATAAAAATACACATTTAAAAAGCAAATATAAATTACCCTAAGAACAGTTTTGTTAGATAAAAACAGTTTAAAAGTTAAAAACAGTTCAAAAAGTTAAAAGCTAAAAACAGTTTAAAGTCTCATGCTGGGTTAAAAGCCAGTGAATAAAAATGGGTTTTAAGAAGGGTCTTAAAAATAGCCAAAGAAGCTATAAACTTCAGCGCAGAAAAATTCAGTGTAAAAAAATGTTTTTATAAAAAAAATTCAGTGTAATAAAAAATCTGTTTAAAAAAACGTTCAATGTATAAAACATTTAGGGCATTAAATTCAGTGTAAAAAATATCAATACAGAACAATTCAGTGTATTAAAAAATCAGCATAAAAAACTGTATAGAAAAACTGCAGTGAAGAAAAATTCAGTGTAAAAAAAAAAGTATATAAAAACTTCAGTGCAGAAAATTTCAGTGTATTAAAAATTTAGTATAAAAAACAGTATATAAAAACTGAAATAATTCAATATAAAAAATTGTGCAGAAAAATTCAGTGGGAAAACCTTTCAGTACAGAAAAAATCAGTGTAATACAAAATTTCTGTGTATTTATAAAACATTTAGGACATTAAATTCAGTGTAAAAAAATGCCAATACAGAAAAATTCTGTGTAAAAATAAATTTAGTGGAGCAATCAAGCCTGTCTCGAAACCAGCCAATCAGGTGCTTCAGTCTTAATTTACGGAAGCAGTTCTTGAATACTGAAGAGATGAATATTTCTGCATTTTTTATTTTATTTTTTTACACTGAATATTTACACAATATTTTTTACACAGAATTTTTCTGCATTTTTTTTTTTACACTAAAATTTTAAACAATAATTGTTTCAAATGATTTTTTGCACTGAATTGTTCTGCATTGATTTTTTTTTACACTGAAATTTTAAACAATAAATGTTTTAAATGATTTTTTACACAAATTTTTCTGCATTGAATTTTTTTTACAATCATTGTTTTACACTGAATTTTTAAAAGATAATGTTTTAACAATGAATTTTTACACAATATTTTTTACACTGAAATGTTCTGCATTTAATTTTTTTCCCTGAATTTTAAACAGTACTTTTTTACACTGAATTTTTCTGCATTGATTTTTTTATTACTATAATTTTTTGACAATAATTTTTTGACACTGAATTTTTACACACCGTATTTGAACAAACTGAATTTTTAAACACATTTTGCTCACAAATTTTTATTCAATAAAATATTACAAAATTCGAACGCAAAAAATTAAGTCACATAATTAAGTGTCAAAAAAGGCTTTCATAATAAAGAGACAAATTGACCTTTATATCAAAGCCCTGGATGACATATTTACAGTCTTTACGCGTCAAAACCAATTTGACACATTTCTGTTGTTTAATTTACAATTCAAATCAGAATTACAATCAGAATCAGAATAGTTTTTATTGCCATTGTTTGAGAGCGGGTTCACAAACTAGGTGTTGTTAACTGCCGGTTTAGCGTCGGCTAAGGGTTGCTAATATTTATGGTAATTTAATTTGACAATAGACTAAATTAGACCCAATATCAACTAGAGTGGCTAAGATTAGCTAGCATTTTTTTTTTACGATGCTCATTTAACATTGGTTACTGTTTGCTAAGACGGGATAAAGTTGCAAACTTTTTAGCTTGTTGCGTCAGTTAAGGGCCGCTAATTAATCTGACAATAAATGTGAACCAAGATCAGCTAAAGTCACTAAAATCAGATAGTAGATTTATGCTACGCTTAGCTAAAATTTGCAAAAACTGTCTAAATCAGCAAAAATCCTCTTACTAAAAGTTCTCAAAATAAGACAAACTTTGCTACCTGTGATTCCCTGACATGTATGCTAACGTAAACAATCCATTTAAGATAAGATCAACTAACATCAGCTAATGGTTGCAAAAACAAGCTAAAGTTGCTAACTGACGGTTTAGCGTCGGTATGGTTGCTAATATTTAATTGGATAAATCAGCTAGCAAATGTTAGCCACGCTCATTTAACATTGGCTACTGTTTGCTAAAACTGGATAAAGTTGATAACTTTTGAGCTTGTTGCCTCGGCTAATTAATCGGAAAATAAATCTGAGCCGAAATCAGTTAGTCACTAAAATCATATAGCAGATTTATTCTAGGCTCGGCTAACATGAGTTACTGTTTGCTAAAACTGGCTAAAATTAGCCCAATGTCATTTAATCTGGGCAAAGTTAATCTTATTAAAAAACGTTGCTAACTCAGATTCCCCGACATATATGCTAACTTAAACGATCTGTTTAAGATAACATCAAGAGAATAATTTTGCCACACCTTGTGTGTGTGCGACACTCATTGCTACTTTAACTTTAACTTTGACTAACATCAGCTAATGTTTGCAAAGGCAAGCTAAAGTTGCTAATTGACGTTTTAGCGTCAGTAGGGTTGCTAATAATTATGGTAATTAAATTTGACAACAGCTAAATTGAGCCAAGATCAGCCAAAGTGGCTAAATCAGCTAGATAATGTTAGCCATGCTCGTTTAACATTGGCTACTGTTTGCTAAAACTGGATCAATCAATCAATCAATCAAAGTTTACTTATATAGTCCAAAATCATGAGTGTCTCAAAGGGCTGCACAAGCCACAACGACAGATCCCACACCATTGTCTCCCCAATGGGATACAATGAGAAACCTTGGAGAATAATACAATCTGTTGATCAACTTGACATGCATTTGCATCACTGAACTCTGCTAAGCAATGTGGTCTACATACAACACACAAAGACAAAGATATGTTTCAAAGGGCCAATTTTTTTCAGGCCAGAACAAATAACATACATAAGTAACAAACCGCATAATAACAACGTAGCTGTAAACCTGGCTTCACCCAAGGAAGGCACACACGACATACACAAAGCCTAACCAGGCGTTTTTCTCTCTCAAGGAATTGTGAAATAAAATCATGTCTTCAGGAGATCAACACTGTTCTGAAGCCCAGAACCCTCTACGCATTTCCCCAGTTTTAGCTTAGAGATAAGGAAAGATTGGCCTGGCCCACTAGGATCCCTTGTTATGTTTGTGAACTTTATAGTCTATACATTTAGAGGGATGTGATCATCAAACACTCTAGAAGAAGTCTAGAATGAAAGAGTATGTAAGAGAATTGACAGAGTGTGTGCACCTTCAGTGCTGAATGATGAGCAGAGGCAGATTTTGGAGAGTTTTCTTTAGCTCGCTTTCCATGTTTATGTCCTCACTGTCCAGGTACGTGAAAATGTTTTCCTTGCCATTTGCTGTTTGATGCCGGTATCATGCTAATTAGCTGCCTGAAAGCGAGTGACTCCACTGTAGAAATAGCCTGCATGTCTTCTAGCACATGGCTCTATCAATGTAGTCCTGGCTAGCAGTCCCTCCGTTAAAATCCTTAGGTGGAGGTGGAGGTGAAGTGGCATTGGAATCTGTGTCTCTCTTTACTAGCTTCATCAAAGCATGTTGCTTTTGGAGGTGTTTCAGCAAATTTGAATTGCTGTTTTGGGCAGCAGATGGGATCTTTGATCCAAGACACAACTTACATTTAACTAAAATGTTATTTTCTTTGTGCGCGACAAAAGAAAAATGGTGAGAATATCTCCATGTTAAGAAACTCGACTGCAGCTCCGCCATGATGTCTTGTTAGTAAACACAGACACTTATTTACTTTATAATCTGATATAGTTAGTACGAGATAGCATCTAATTGTGGGCTAACATCAGTTTAATGGACTTTATACGGTCTCAGGGCAACAAGCATTCATGCTAACTTAAAAAAAGGTCAACAAAAATGAGCTAACATTTGCTAATTGTGATGCTAATTTTAGCTCATGTGAGCAATCAAAAGGCTGTTTTGAAGATAAACGGTGTGTGATCAAATAGAGTCGCGGTAGTGACAGGTGAAATGTTTTCCGCGCGGGAATCAAACCGTCACAGAGAAACCACCAGGATGTCGTTTGATCCCCCACAGGGGGGGACGGCGACGCGACCCGGGGGTTATTGGAATGGAAGCCTGGTACGGGGCGACAGGCGGCGCTAAGACCCGAGTTTGGTCCGGCGCCGAGTGCGGCGGGCTTACGATGATCCGGGCGTCTTGGCCGGATGGAAAGCGTGTCGCCGGGGAAGGTGGAATCAGAGGAGATCAGCGCGGCTGGCGCTTCATGATAGCATCTTGATGCGTCAGGAGGGGGGAGGAGGAGGACCCCCCACCCCCCCAACACCATTCCCCCAATTAATGCCAGGCTGTTGAATCCCCCTCCACCCCTCCCCTCCCTGGCACTTGACCACACACACGAGGATGTACGCGTGTCCAAAGTGTGGCGTCCAGGATCAGGAATATTTGCACATTAGAAACACCAGCTGGGCCCAGCAGCCATTAGCACCACAACAACAACAACGCTAACTGTGTGTGTGCGTGTGTGTGTGTGTGTGTGTGTGTGTGTGTGTGTGTGTCACATTTTAAACAGATTAATAGCAGTAAGTTGTTCGTGCATTTAAGTCAAAACAATAAGACAATATGCAAATGAGATGATGTGACCGGGATGCAACATGGCCTCACAAACAAAACAACATGGCGTCTTTGAATGCATCTTCCCTAAAGGGGCGGAGCTAATTCACCTTTTGTTCCTGACTTATTCCTGAAGGATTCCTAAATCCTTCTTCTGTGATTCCTTAATCATTACTAAATGATTAATAATATATATATATATATATATATATATATATATATATATATATATATATATATATATATATATATATATATATATATATATATATATATATATATATACACACACACACACGTATATACATGTACATATATGTGTGTGTATATTTATATATACATATATATATATATATATATGTGTGTGTGTATATATATATATATATATATATATATATATATATATATATATATATATATATATATATATACATATATATATAAATTCCTAAAATATTTCTGTGTGATTTCAGTTTTTTCTAAATCATCCCAATTATTATTTAAAAAATAATTCCCAATAATTATCTATTTTTGAATGATTCTCGAGTATTAAAAACAAATTAAAATAATAAATATAATTATAAAAATACATATTTTAAGTGCTTTGAAATATTTAAAAAATAATTACTAAATAGTCCTAATTTATTTAGAAATGATTTGTGAATAATTCAGAATGATGTCTTATTTCGTTCTAAATGATTTCAAAAATAATTCCAGGATGATTTCTTGTTTTATTTTTTTTTATTTTTTTATTATTCCTAAATTATTTTCACATTCTTTGTCAATTATTCCTAAATTATTCTTTAATAATTCTTGAATTAATCCTTGTTTATTTCAAATGTATTCCAGTGTGATTTTAAAATAAAGAACTACATGACATTTATTTTTAACTGATTCCTGAATTATTTCAAAAGAATTTGCCAAACATTCCTAATTTATTTATGAAATTCAGAATGATTTCTTGTTTAAATTTAAATTATACATTTTTTTTCCCAGAATTTTTCCTTGATTAATTTTAAATCATTTCTAATTCATTTTAACACAAAATCTCAATCATTCTTTGTTAATTTCTAAATTATTCCTGAATCACTTGCACCTTCTTAGTAAATTATTCTTAAATTCTAAATAATTCCTAAAATTAATCCTTATTTATTTCAACATTTTTCCAGAATAATTTTAAAAACTAAATCCTGACTGAAACGTAATTTATTTTTAAATGCTTCCTGAATCATTAAAAAAAAAAAATAATAATTAGGATAATTCAGAATAAATGTTTATTTAACTCTAAATAATTCCTGGTTGATTTAAAAAAATATTCTGAATTATTCTTAGATTATTTCTAAAATATTATATGTATTCCTGAATGTATTTAAATTTCTCTGCAAATGCTTCCAGAACATTTTCTAGATAGTTCCGGAAGTATTCCTAATTTATTTCTGAAGGTTTCCTGAATGATTTCCAAATAAATTCTGAATCATACCTTATGGATTGCTATTGGCTCCTAAATGTTACCTGAAGTATACTTCATTTAATTCCTAAACAATATGTTGTTGATAAGTGATTCCTGTTTAGACCCCAACAAGTTAATTATGGGCCTGCTGCTATGCAAGCAGCCCATATTATTATTGCTCATATGTCAACTTTTATTATTAAACTTCCGCACGTTTCTCTTACGGTTAATACGAGACGGAGCGGCCAACGAACCCCCCACATATGTTATACCGTCGGAAAGGTCTCACTCGCGCCTATGGCGGTACTCTTTTCATGTTACCATGGTGATGCTATTCACGAATAAAAAAAAAATGGGCCAATTGAATGGGTACATACCCTTTTAATGGACAATTGCTTTGAGATAAACGCCGACAAGACAAGATGATCTCCTCCTGTAGCTCAGCCATACTTTCACGTAGCTCGGTGCTTAGCCTCTCATTTCGACACAAGCTAACTGATAGCATGCTAACGTTAGTTTGCTTGCATGCTAACTTAAGCATATTATTTTAGCTAAATTTGCTTCCGTTTACCCCAGAGTCAAATAACTTGGTGCATGGCGCTTGTTAACTGTTAGCATGCTAATTTTAGCATGCTAACTTTTTTTTGCTGTTTTTTCATTTTTTTCCTCTACTTCCGCAGCCATACACCTTAGAGCCGTGTTACTTGATATGTGAGACATGCTAACTGTTAGCATGCCATCGTTAGCACACATGCTAAGTGTTATATTTTGATGTAAGCATGCTAATGTTTGGTACAGTTACACCTAAAACTCTCGGATTCAGACATTCGGCACCGGCGGTCTGGGGCACAGATAGCAGGCCCATCAAAATTTCCGCGGGAATTTTCCTGTTGTGTTTACGCTGCTAGCATGTTAGCGTTAGCATCGGACAGAACCTTGATTTGGACTTGCACGCGGTACGTGAGGTTAAAGGTCATGTTTGGGCCTTGACACTCGGAATGTACTCACCTAAAAAAAAAAGCCTGTGGGTTATTGTCTTGTTTGTTTTAGATGCTTCTAGAACATTGCGAGGAAGATGAACACTAAATGTGTTTGCAGTTTGTGTGTGTGTGCGTCAGGCGGGTGTCATGTGATGAGGCGAGGACCGATATGAATAAAAGAGGAAATATCGTTTGCATATTATTTTAAGTAAGTGTAGAAATTTCATTCCACGTTGGTAATCCACAAAACAAATATGTCGTGGCGTATTTAAAATAGGGTGGGGAAGGAGTGTGTGTGTGTGTGTGTGGGGGGGGGGGGGGGGGGGGCTTCAATTTCCTATTGTGGCGTTAGTGCTGTTTGCTCTTTGTGTGTGTTTGAATTGATTTGCAGCTCTGCAGACAAGAGCTCAACGCTCCCACCAAGAATCCATCTTTTCATATCAGCTGATACTCGCCGCGCGCTATTAGATTGATTTTTGTATTATTTTTCTTCTTCGCCGCCCGTACTCCCCCCCCCACACCCGTCCCCGCCCCTCCTCCTCCCCCTCGCTTTGCGGCGGATGTTAACAAACAAGCCGGACGACACCCAAGATGGATGCGGGGCTTCGGTTCCGAACACGACGTGTGTATACCGCATACTTGCTAACCCTCCCGAATTTTCTGGGAGACTCCCGAAATTCAGCGCCTCTCCCGAAAACATCCCTGGACAAATATTCTCCCGAAAATCTCCCGATTTTCAGCCGGAGCTGGAGGCCACGCCCCCTCCAGCTCCATGTGGACCTGAGTGAGGACAGCCTTTTTTTACGACGGGAGGACAACAGATTGACAAGAACTAAATCATCCAGACAAGAGATAAATTGTATTATTATGTTTATCTTACCTAAAAATAAATATATTTATTAATTAAAAAAAAAAAATCTAAATACATTTTTACTATATTTTGCTAAAAACATCAAAATTAATTGGATTTTTATTTGTATTTTTTCTGACTCCTTATTACATCCAGGCATTAGAATTATACATTAAAATAAACATATAATATAAAAAAAATAATTTTAAATTATCATAATAATTCATTTAAAATGACCATATTTAATTATTAAAATAATTGCTTGTTTATCAACAACTTTTGCATTTTATTCATTACATTTTAAGCTCTCAGAAGCCAAGTTATGTTATATTCCTTAAGATTTATTTATGCAAGTTGAAGTATCAATTATCTAAACACAGTTTTGTTTGCATATTTTCAGGATGTAGATATTGTAGCTGAGATAGGCTCCAGCGCCCCCCGCGACCCCAAAGGGAATAAGCGGTAGAAAATGGATGGATGGATATATATATATATATATATATATATATATATATATATATAAATATATATATATATATATATATATATATGTATGTGTGGGAAAAAAATCACAAGACTACTTCATCTCTACAGGCCTGTTTCATGAGGGGTTCCCTCAATCATCAGGAGATGAGGGAACCCCTCATGAAACAGGCCTGTAGAGATGAAGTAGTCTTGTGATTTTTTTCCCACACATACATATATTGCGCTCTACTACGGTATCGAGCACTATTTTTTGGATAACCTTATTAAGACATATATATATATATATATATATATATATGTATGCAATACTTGATTCTAGCTGTCAATATACTCCTCCCCTCTTAACCACACCCCCAACCACGCCCTGGCCCACCCCCGACCACGCCCCCACCCCCCACCTCCCGAAATCGGAGGTCTCAAGGTTGGCAAGTATGGTATACCGAGCCGCGATGACGCTGCAGTGACCACGCCGGCCCACCAGTTGGTGCCTGTCTGCATGGCGCGGCTGACTTACACTTGTTGACGTTCTTCTACAAAACCCAAAACTAATGAAGTTAGCACATTGTGTAAATGGTAAATAAAAACAATGATTTGCAAATCCTTTTCAACTTATATTCAATTGAATAGACTGCAAAGACAAGATATTTAATGTTCCAACTGAGAAACAACTTTTTTTTTTTTGCAAATAATCATCCATCCATTTTCTACCGCTTGTCCCTTTCGGGGTCACGGGGGGTGCTGGAGCCTATCTCAGCTGCATTCAGGCGGAAGGCGGGGTACACCCTGGACAAGTCGCCACCTCATCGCAGGGCCAACACAGATAGACAGACAACATTCACACACTAGGGACCATTTATTGTTGCCAATCAACATATCCCCAGCAAATAATCATTAACTTAGAATTTAATGGCAGCAACACATTGCAAAAAAGTTGTCACAGGGGCATTTTTACCACTGTGTTACATGGCCTTTCCTTTTAACAACACTCAGTAAACGTTTGGGAAGTGAGGAAACCAATTGTTGAAGCTCTTCAGGTGGAATTATTTCCCATTCTTGCTTGATGTGCAGCTTAAGTTGTTCAACAGTCCGGGGGTTTTCGTTGTGGTATTTTAGGCTTCATAATGCGCCACACATTTTCAATGGGAGACAGGTCTGGACTACAGGCAGGCCAGTCTAGTACCCGCACTCTTTTACTATGAAGCCACGTTGATGTAACACGTGGCTTGGTATTGTCTTGCTGAAATAAGCAGGGGCGTCCATGCTTGGATGGCAACATATGTTGCTCCAAAACCTGTATGTACCTTTCAGCATTAATGGCGCCGTCACAGATGTGTACGTTACCCATGCCTTGGGCACTAAAACACCCCCATACCATCTGTTGCATTTGGACCAGTTGTTCCTCCCAGGGAATTCAAGTCACAAGTCGCTCCCAAGCTCTTTACGACACTTAAAGCTGAGTAGAAAAACCACCAGAGACAGAATAGGTATTTTGTAATATATTTGCAAAGCTTTGCATATACATTGAGACCAGTCCAGCATAGAACATTCAATCGCGCCGCCAAGATGGTCTGCCCCCCCCCCCCCCCCCCCCGAAAAACCCTCTCCCCTCTTAAGTCTCTCTTCCTCCCACCCTGGCAGTCATGTCCCTCCAGCCAAAACACATGCCCATTATCTCTCTTTCTTACATTCCTCACTCAAGGTTAAGCACACAGTTTTGCAGACAACCAAAAGACCACAATTGGAAGAAAAACACTAGCTGTTTTGTAATATGATTATGAAATAAAAGAAGTAACACTTAAATTCGGATATATGTAAATATCTGCCTCCGACACATCACAGATGCTGGCTTTAGAATTTTGCGCCTATAACAATCCGGATGGTTAATTTCCTCTTTGTTCCGCAGGACAAGACGTCCACAGTTTCCAAAAACAATTGGAAACGTGGACTCGTCAGACCACAGAACACTTTTCCACTTTGCATCAGTCTATCTTAGATGAGCTCGGGCCCAGCGAAGCCGGCGGCGTTTCTGGGTGTTGTTGATAAATGGCTTTCGCTTTGCAGAGTAGAGTTTTAACTTGTATTTAAGGATGTAGCGACAAACTGTAGTTACTGACAGTGGTTTTGTGAAGTGTTTCCGAGCCCATGTGGTGATATCCTTTACACACTGATGTCGGTATTTGATGCAGTACCGCCTGAGGGATGGAAGGTCCGTAATATCATCGCTTACGTGCAGTGATTTCTCCAGATTCTCTGAACCTTTTGATGATATTACGGACCGTAGAGGGTGAAATCCCTAAATTCCTTTCAATAGCTGGTTGGGAAAGGTTTTTCTTAAACTGTTCAACAATTTGCTCACGCATTTGTTGACAAAGTGGTGACCCTCGCCCCAGCCTTGTTTGTGAATGACTGAGCATTTCATGGAATCTACTTTTATACCCAATCATGGCACCCACCTGTTCCCAATTAGCCTGTTCACCTGTGGGATGTTCCAAATAAATGTTTGATGAGCATTCCTCAACTTTTTCAGTCTTTTTTGCCACTTGTGCTAGCTTTTTTGAAACATGTTGCAGGCATTAAATTCCAAATGAGCTAATATTTGCATAAAATAACAACGTTTCTCGGTTCAAACGTTAATGTTCTTGTCTTTGCAGTCTATTCAATTGAATATAAGTTGAAAAGGATTTGCAAATCATTG
Organism: Nerophis lumbriciformis; assembly: GCF_033978685.3. Lineage (NCBI taxonomy): Eukaryota > Metazoa > Chordata > Actinopteri > Syngnathiformes > Syngnathidae > Nerophis > Nerophis lumbriciformis. The sequence continues at coordinate 11,663,541 of NC_084553.2, forward strand.
TGTTCTGTTTTTATTTACCATTTACACAACGTGCCAACTTCACTGGTTTTGGGTTGTGTGCTTTAATTACAATCAACTGCTAACACTATTACAATTCTGGGGGTGCAGGCTAGGGCTGCAACAGTTAATCGATTAAATCGACTAATTTGAATAATTAGCTGTAGATTTGATATTCAGAATCGATTTTCCATTCACACCGATTATTATTACACGTATTATTTGGTATAAAAATTTGAATATAATTTATGACGTATACGCGTTGCGAGCGAACACGCCTAAAAAAATAAAAACTATTTTTAATATTTTTTTTTTTCCAGTGTTTTTTTTCTCCTTTTCCTATTGTGTTTCTTCCTCATTGTAAAAATAAAATACATTAAAAAAACAAAAGAAAGTTTGTGTTTTAAAATTGTTATTGGAAAAATTCTGAAATCAATTTAGAATCCAAACATTTTTTTTAAAATTGCGATTCAGCTGCAAGGGTTTCTGGGTATTTGTTCTGTTGTGTTTATGTTGTGCTACAGTGCGGATGTTCTCCCGAAATGTGTTTGTCATTCTTGTTTGGTGTGGGTTCACAGTGTGGCGCATATTTGTAACAGTGTTAAAGTTGTTTATACGGCCACCCTCAGTGTGACCTGTATGGCTGTTGACCAAGTATGCCTTGCATTCACTTGTGTGTGTGTGTGTGTGTGAAAAGCCATAGATATTATGTGATTGGGCCGGCACGCAAAGGCAGTGCCTTTAAGGTTTATTGGTGTTAGAATAATCATGTATATATATTATCACACAACTTTAGTATGCTTAAAGTCCGTTGCTATAGTTATTAGCTATTGTGCTCAAGCTGTATTTTTCCTATCTGTGCAAGGACAAAAACGTCTTGTCTGAGGGGTGGCCTCAGCCGCAGATGTTATTTTTGTTTTAGCCCGCTAACAGCCAAGGACTTCAAGGACCTCAACGAAGATAAGACGACAGCACGCAGACGAAGCAGAGACTGTCAAAACGTGGATCTTGGGGGGTTTTGTTTTCCCAGAATGCAAAGGAAAGTTGGCGCGGGCAAGGCGTGAATGTGAGTACATGATTTATTTTTAACTCTAAACTACAAAAAAAAAGGTGCAAACAAAAAGCGCGCACAAAGGCGGAGATAAACTTGAGCTAAGCAACAAAAAAACACTTAGACAGAAACTATGGACAAGAAAAGTACACTTACTGTGACGTGAAAAGCATGAAGACTATGGCATGGAATACAAGCATGAAATAAGTCAGCACAGAGCAAATCCAGAATGTCAGGGGTAAGATAGGATAATGTCACCAGGACGAACAACAGAAACAGACAGGCTTAAATAGCAGTGACATGATCAGTGAAAACAGGTGCGTGACTCAAAACGTGAAACAGGTGAAAACTAATGGGTTGCTATGGTGACAAAACAAACAAAAGTGCACAAAGAGTCCAAAAACAAAACCAAACATGACTAAAACAAAACATGATCACACAGACATGACAGAGACAAGGCGAAATCACAAGGCCCCAGCACATTCCGTCACGTATTGTGCGTACTGGAGCTGCTTTGCATATGTGTGACTACTCCTTTTAGAGGCGGACTCAATGATGTTGACTGGGGAACTCCTGAATAAATAGAGGGACGCGGGAGCTGTACCTTAGAGCGTAGGGCGAGACTGTGACTAAGTGTGCAGCTCCATGCCTTCTCCACATGAGCTAAATTGAACTCTGTCTCTGCATGATTCCTTGCTTCTTGTCTGTTTAATAGATGTCATCAGTGTTTGAACCTGACAATTGGCGCTCTGTACTTCTCCCTAGGTTCGTGTACCACTCCGTACAGCGGCGTTTTAAATGTCATTAATTTCACTTTTTGAAACCGATACCGATAATTTCCGATATTACATTTTAAAGCATTTATCGGCCCATAATATCGGCAGTCCGATGTTATCGGACATCTCTAGTGTGAATGCTTTGGAGCATTCACACAATGATGGATATAAAACACTTACATGATGATACAATGAATGCATAGGAGTTGTTATGGTAGTATAAAAGAAGTGTACATTGTGCGTCAAGCCGCCTCATCGAGCGTCCGCCATTGATTGAGGAGGCGAAACTATGACAAAACATCTTTGAAACAAGCGAGGTCTCACTCTGTAGGAGGAAATCAATACTCCAGCGGGGTGACGAAAACGTCTTTTCTCTCCCCCGTTCCTGCTGCAGGATTTGCCTCGTCGGGAGTCGAGAGGAGGCTTATGTTAAAGGCGTCCTGGCGTGATGCTATCATCACAGACACGCCCTCGCCGCCAAACTGCCTCAAACGCCCTCCTCGCCGTACACCGAAACGTTCCCCCCGCCAGCGACTTAGCGAGCCATGTGGAAAAGTTTTAATATCCCCGCCGTGAGTGACGCCCAGGTATTAGTCTGCTCCTCGCTCACCTGCCGGTGTCAAACACGGCTGAAATCCCCGCTAATACCGGTTACCCCCCCAAACGCTGATCTCACTGTTTGGCTTTTAGCTCAGCCTCCAGCGGCGAGGAGGAGAGACGTGTTTTGACGTTCGCTCGCAGCTCATTAAGTCCCGGGATCTGTCGCACTTCTACCTGGATTTCTTTAAAACGGCGAGATAAGCCAAATTAATGTGAGAGTCGCCAGAGAGGCTCTGGGATCCGACCGCGTCTCCTCTGGCGCCGCTATCATGGCCGCCCTGATAGCCTCTGGCCCGCCGAGGTGAGGGGCTTTAATTAAAACGCCGCTGAGGAATCGCCGCGCTCCTCGTGGACGCGGGAAGTAAAGGCCGACTATTTCTGACTTGTTGAGGGGTCTCCGTGTTCCGTGTCCTCACCAGCCTTACTTACTAAATCACCACCACTGGTCCCAGGTCAGTTTTTTCACATTCTTTAAGGCACGGCTGTTAGACTTGCAACTATGGCTGCCCTCAGAGGGCCACTTTAATTGAAGTGACGGACCACATTAAATGGTGTGGCGGGCCACTCTGAATGACATGATGAGCCACTTTAATGACGTGACGGACTACTTTAAATGACATGGTGGGCCACTTTAATGACGTGAGAGACCATTTTAAATGACATGACAGATCATTTTAAATTACATTGTGGGCCACTATAAATGATGTGACAGACCATTTTAAATGACATGACAGATCATTTTAAATTACATTGTGGGCCACTATAAATGACGTGACAGACCATTTTAAATGACGTGACAGACCATTTTAAATGACATGACAGACCATTTTAAATGACATGACAGATCATTTTAAATTACATTGTGGGCCACTATAAATGAAATGACGGACCAGTTTAAATGACGTCACAGGCAATTTAAATGACGTCACAGGCCAATTTAAATGATATGGCGAGCCATTTTTATGACGTGACGGACCAATTTAAATGACATGCTGGTCCACTTTAATGACGTGACAGATCATTTTAAATGACGTGACAGATCATTTTAAATTACATTGTGGGCCACTATAAATGACGTGACGGACCATTTTAAATGACGTCACGGGCAATTTAAATGACGTCACAGGCCAATTTAAATGACATGGTGGGCCACTTTAATGACGTGACAGACCATTTTAAATGACATGACAGATCATTTTTAATTACATTGTGGGCCACTATAAATGACGTGACGGACCATTTTAAATGACGTCACAGGCAATTTAAATGACGTCACAGGCTAATTTAAATGACATGGCAGGCCACTTTAATGACGTGAGAGACCATTTTAAATGACGTGACAGATCATTTTAAATGACATGACAGATCATTTTAAATGACATTGTGGGCCATTATAAATGACGTGACGGACCATTTTAAATTACATTGTGGGCCACAATAAATGACGTGACGGACCATTTTAAATGACGTCACATGAAATTTAAATGACGTCACAGGCCAAATTAAATGACATGGCGGGCCATTTTTATGACGTGACGGACCAATTTAAATGACATGGTGGGCCACTTTAATGACGTGAGAGACCATTTTAAATGACGTGACAGACCATGTTAAATGACATGACAGATCATTTTAAATTACATTGTGGGCCAATATAAATGACGTGACGGACCATTTTAAATGACGTCACGGGCAATTTAAATGACATGGTGGGCCACTTTAATGACGTGACAGACCATTTTAAATGACATGACAGATCATTTTTAATTACATTGTGGGCCACTATAAATGACGTGACGGACCATTTTAAATGACGTCACAGGCAATTTAAATGACGTCACAGGCTAATTTAAATGACATGGCGGGCCACTTTAATGACGTGAGAGACCATTTTAAATGACGTGACAGATCATTTTAAATGACATGACAGATCATTTTAAATGACATTGTGGGCCATTATAAATGACGTGACGGACCATTTTAAATTACATTGTGGGCCACAATAAATGACGTGACGGACCATTTTAAATGACGTCACATGAAATTTAAATGACGTCACAGGCCAATTTAAATGACATGGTGGGCCACTTTAATGACGTAACAGACCATTTTAAATGACATGACAGACCATTTTTAATTACATTGTGGGCCACTATAAATGACGTGACGGACCATTTTAAATGACGTCACATGAAATTTAAATGACGTCACAGGCCAATTTAAATGATATGGTGGGCCACCTTAATGACGTAACAGACCATTTTAAATGACATGACAGACCATTTTTAATTACATTGTGGGCCACTATAAATGACGTGACGGACCATTTTAAATGACGTCACGGGCAATTTAAATGACGTCACAGGCCAATTTAAATGACATGGTGGGCCACTTTAATGACGTGACAGACCATTTTAAATGACATGACAGATCATTTTTAATTACATTGTGGGCCACTATAAATGACGTGACGGACCATTTTAAATGACGTCACAGGCAATTTAAATGACGTCACAGGCTAATTTAAATGACATGGCAGGCCACTTTAATGACGTGAGAGACCATTTTAAATGACGTGACAGATCATTTTAAATGACATGACAGATCATTTTAAATGACATTGTGGGCCATTATAAATGACGTGACGGACCATTTTAAATTACATTGTGGGCCACAATAAATGACGTGACGGACCATTTTAAATGACGTCACATGAAATTTAAATGACGTCACAGGCCAAATTAAATGACATGGCGGGCCATTTTTATGACGTGACGGACCAATTTAAATGACATGGTGGGCCACTTTAATGACGTGAGAGACCATTTTAAATGACGTGACAGACCATGTTAAATGACATGACAGATCATTTTAAATTACATTGTGGGCCAATATAAATGACGTGACGGACCATTTTAAATGACGTCACGGGCAATTTAAATGACATGGTGGGCCACTTTAATGACGTGACAGACCATTTTAAATGACATGACAGATCATTTTTAATTACATTGTGGGCCACTATAAATGACGTGACGGACCATTTTAAATGACGTCACAGGCAATTTAAATGACGTCAAAGGCTAATTTAAATGACATGGCGGGCCACTTTAATGACGTGAGAGACCATTTTAAATGACGTGACAGATCATTTTAAATGACATTGTGGGCCATTATAAATGACGTGACGGACCATTTTAAATTACATTGTGGGCCACAATAAATGACGTGACGGACCATTTTAAATGACGTCACATGAAATTTAAATGACGTCACAGGCCAATTTAAATGACATGGTGGGCCACTTTAATGACGTAACAGACCATTTTAAATGACATGACAGACCATTTTTAATTACATTGTGGGCCACTATAAATGACGTGACGGACCATTTTAAATGACGTCACATGAAATTTAAATGACGTCACAGGCCAATTTAAATGATATGGTGGGCCACCTTAATGACGTAACAGACCATTTTAAATGACATGACAGACCATTTTTAATTACATTGTGGGCCACTATAAATGACGTGACGGACCATTTTAAATGACGTCACATGAAATTTAAATGATGTCACAGGCCAAATTAAATGATATGGCGGGCCATTTTTATGACATGACGGACCAATTTAAATGACATGGTGGGCCACTTTAATGACGTGACAGACCATTTTAAATGACGTGACAGACCATGTTAAATGACATGACAGATCATTTTAAATTACATTGTGGGCCAATATAAATGACGTGACGGACCATTTTAAATGACGTCACATGAAATTTAAATGATGTCACAGGCCATATTAAAGGACATGGCGGGCCATTTTTATGACGTGACGGACCAATTTAAATGACATGGTGGGCCACTTTAATGACGTGAGAGACCATTTTAAATGACGTGACAGACCATGTTAAATGACATGACAGATCATTTTAAATTACATTGTGGGCCAATATAAATGATGTGACGGACCATTTTAAATGACCTCACATGAAATTTAAATGATGTCACAGGCCATATTAAAGGACATGGCGGGCCATTTTTATGACGTGACGGACCAATTTAAATGACATGGTGGGCCACTTTAATGACGTGAGAGACCATTTTAAATGACGTAACAGACCATTTTAAATGACATGACAGATCATTTTTAATTACATTGTGGGCCAATATAAATGATGTGACGGACCATTTTAAATGACGTCACAGGCAATTTAAATGACATCACAGGCCAATTTAAATGACATGGCGGGCCATTTCTATGACGTGACGGACCAATTTAAATGACATGGTGGGACACTTTAATGACGTGACAGACCATTTTAAATGACATGACAGACCATTTTTAATTACATTGTGGGCCAATATAAATGATGTGACGGACCATTTTAAATGACGTCACAGGCAATTTAAATGACGTCACAGGCCAATTTAAATGACATGGCGGGCCATTTCTATGACGTGACGGACCAATTTAAATGACATGGTGGGCCACTTTAATGACGTGAGAGACCATTTTAAATGACATGACAGACCATTTTAAATGACATTGTGGGCCACATTAAATGACGTGGCGGACCATTTTAAATGACGTGACAGACCATTTTAAATGACATGACAGACCATTTTAAATGACAATGTGGGCCACATTAAAGGACGTGACGGACCATTTTAAATGACGTGACGGACCATTTTAAATGATGTGACTGACCCCTTTAATGACATCACAGGCCAAATTAAATGATATGGCGGGCCACTTTAATGAAGGGACGGACCAGTTTAAATGACATAGTGGGCCACTTTAATGACGTGACAGACCACTTAAATGATGTGACAGACCACTTAAATGACGTGACGGACCACTTTAAATGATATGGTGGGCCACTTTAAATTCTGTGACAGACCATTTTAAATGACGTCACAGGCCCCTTTAAATGACGTGAAGATCCACTTTAAATGACGTCACGGACCACTTTAAATGACATGGTGGGCCAATTTAATGACTTGACAGACCATTTTAAATGGTGGGTCACTTTAATGACGTGAAAGACCACTTAAATGACATGGTGGTCCACTTCAATGACGTGACAGACCACCTTGAATTACACGGTGAGCCACATTAAATGACGTGACATACCACTTTAAATGATATGGTGGGCCACTTTAATGACGTGAAAGACCACTTAAATGACATGGTGGTCCACTTCAATGACGTGACAGACCACCTTGAATTACACGGTGAGCCACATTAAATGACGTGACATACCACTTTAAATGATATGGTGGGCCACTTTAATGACGTGACAGACCACTTTAATGACGTGACAGACCACTTAAATGACATGACAGACCACTTTAGATGACATGGTGGGCCACTTTAAATGATGTGACAGACAACTTTAAATGATGTGTCAGACCACTTTAAATGACATAACAGACCACTTTAGATGACATGGTGGGCCAACTTAAATGATGTGACAGATCACTTTAAATGACATGGTGGGTCAATTTAATGACGTGACAGACCATTTTAAATGACATGGTGCGTCACTTTAATGACGTGACAGGCCACTTAAATGACATGGCAGGCCAAATTAAACGATGTGATGGACCACTTTAAATGACATAGCGGCCTGTGTTGAATGACATGGCGGGCCAAATAAATAATGTGACAGACCTTGCAAATGAAGCGACAGACCACGTTGAATGACACGGTGGGCCAAATTTAATGACGTGAGGGACCACATTGAATGACATGGCGGGCCAGATGAAATGATGTGACAGACCTCCTTAAATGATGTGGCGGGACAAATTAAATTATGTGACGGACCATTTTAAATGACATGGTGGGCCACATTAAATGATGTGACGGACCACGTAAATGACATAACAGACCACTTTCATTGACGTGGCGGACCACTTTAAATGACATCGCAGGCCACATTGAATGACATGGCGGGTCAGATTAAATGACGTGACGGACCACGTTAAATGACGTGGCGGGCCATTTTAAATGATATGGTGGGCCTGTTTAAATGACGTGACGCACCACATTGAATGACATGGTGGGCCACTATAAATGATGTGATGGACCACGTAAATGACATAACGGACCACTGTAATTGATGTGGCGGACCAATTTAAATGATATGGCGGGCCTGTTTAAATGACGTGACGCACCACATTGAATGACATGGTGGGCCACATCAAATTATGTGATGGACCACGTAAATGACATAACAGACCACTTTCATTGACGTGGCGGACCACTTTAAATGACATCGCAGGCCACATTGAATGACATGGTGGGCTACTTTAAATGACGTAACAGACCATTTTAAATGACATTGTGGGCCACTTAAATGACGTGATGGACCATTTTAAATGACGTCACAGCCCAATTTAAATGATGTGACGGACCACTTTAAATGACGTCGCAGGCCACTTTAAATGACGTGACAGAACACTTTAAATGACATGGCGGGCCACTTTAACGACGTGACGGACCAATTTAAATGATATGGTGGGCCACATTAATGTCATGACAGACCACCTTATATGACATGGTAGACCACATTGAATGACATGGCAAGCCACTTTAAATGACGTGACGGACCACACTGAATGACATGGCGGGCCACAGTAAATGACTTGATGGACCACTTTAAATGACATGGAAAGCCACATTAAATGACGTGAAGAATCACATAAATGATGTGACAAACCACTTTAAATGACGTGGCAGGCCACATCAAATGATGTGGCAGGTCACTTTAATGACCTGACTAGGGATGTTCGATAATGGCTTTTTGCTAATATTCCGATATTGTCCAACTCTTTAATTACTGATACCGATATCAACTGATACCGATATATGCAGTCGTGGAATTAACACATTATTATGCCTAATTTGGACAACCAGGTATGGTGAATATAAGGTCCTTTTTTTTTTTAAATAAAATAAAATAAAATAAGACAAATAAATTAAAAACATTTTCTTGAATAAAAAAGAAAGTAAAACAATATAAAAACAATTACATAGAAACTAGTAATTAATGAAAATTAGTAAAATTAACTGATTAGTGGACCAGCAGCACGCACAATCATGTTTGACACATGTTCTTTAAGGAGTAACAAACAAGACTACTATTGGTTTTGAGGGTTATCTTATCTAAGCGAGCTGAGTTCAAAGGTCACATGAGCAAGTACAGGTTTCGTTTTTTATAAAAAATGCTCCATTATCTTCATTATTCAGCAATTATCCATTAATAACAGGCCAAGAACACTGCAGGTTTTGAGTGGGGTCAGATGAGGTCAAAGGTCCGGTGACAAAATGTTCCCACCAGTGACAAGGTTGGATCACATTTACGGGTTTTCAGAAAATATTCCCTCAAATCAACAACACTATTGATTTTGACTGACACCTGACTGATGACGTAAGCTTGTTTTAAACACTAATTGGTCAAAACCTGGTCTAGTGGTCCATCATCCTGGGACTGTGTGGAATCTGATCAAGAACTCTATTGATTTTGAAGGAAAAGCTAACTCAAGATGCTGGACATGGACGAGGTTGAAGGTGAATTGAGACAACCTCATACGTTTGACAGTTTAATGCTCCACAGCAGCAGGATTATTGATTTTTGGGGCACGTCTGACCTGGCTTGTTCTCAGGTCAAAGGTCAGGTGTGCCTTCGATTTTTAAGTTCGCCTTTCATCCATCACCCGGCGAATTTTAGGTCCTTAAACCTCAGGGACTGTTTGATATTAAAGCGAGAATGCTTGCTCAAGGACGTAAGTGTGGCACTTACACATACTTTGTAAATATAGATGCAAAACAGTGGCCACCGAACAGTTTCAGTCTTGATAAATCACATCTCCTCTTAACATTGTGGCTGTTTTTGATCATCAGAATATATTCAGCATGAACATGAAAACAGATACAGTACGCTGAAGGGATTGCATTCCTTATTTTGCTCGTTTAAGAAACGCAATCCTATGTGCAGGAGTTTAGTGGATCAGCTTTGCGTGTGCTATCAAGTTTGCACGTGTTTTAGTACACGCAAACCTTCAGTGGTCCAAGTAGTCCAAATAGTGCTGGACACTTACCACCATTGATAGTTGCCATCTTGGACTAACAAGTGACTGCAGGTTACCACTGAGAAGCAGAAGAGGGAAAGGACAAGAAGGAATAGAAGAAAAGGAGGGAAGATACAAAGGAGGAGGAGGAGAGGAAGATGAGGAAAGGAAGGAAGAGAAGAAGGAAAAGGAAGAGGAGGAAAGGAAGGAAGAGAAGAGGAGGAGATGGACCAAGAAGGTCAAGAACAAGATAAGAATGAGAAACAAGAAAGAGAAGGACAGAAAGAATGAGAAGAAGAAGGAGAAGAAGAAGAAGACGAAAAAGAAGACGAAGGGGGAGAAGAAGGAGAAGAAGAAGGAGAAGAAGAAAAAAGTAAGAAGAAGTAGAAAGTGGAGAAGGAAAAGGAGAAGAATGAAGGAGGAGAAGAAGACGGAGAAGAAGGGGTAGAAGAAGAAGATGGAGAAGAAGAAGATGGAGAAGAAGAAGAAGAAAAAGAAGGGGGAGAAGAAGGAGAAGAAGAAGAAGAAGAAGAAAAAAGTAAGAAGAAGTAGAAAATGGAGAAGGAAAAGGAGAAGAATGAAGGAGAAGAAGAAGACAGAGAAGAAGGGGTAGAAGAAGGAAAAGAAGGGGGAGAAAAAGAAGAATAAGAAGAAGGGGGAGACGGAGGAGGAAGAAGAAGAAGAAGGTTTAAAGTTTGTCTAAGTCTAAGGAGAAGAAGAAGGTGAAGAAGAAGAAGAAGAAGAAGAAGAAGAAGAAGAAGAAGAAGAAGAAGAAGAAGAAGAAGAAGGGGGAGAAGAAGGAGAAGAAGAAGAAAAAAAAGTAAGAAGAAGTAGAAAGTGGAGAAGGAAAAGGAGAAGAATGAAGGAGAAGAAGAAGACGGAGAAGAAGGGGGAGAAGAAGGAAAAGAAGGGAGAGAAAAAGAATAAGAAGAAGGGGGAGACTTAGGAGGAAGAAGAAGAAGAAGAAGAAGAAGAAGAAGACAGAAAAGAAGAAGAAGAAGTAGTAGAGGGAGAAGAAGGAGAAGATTAACAAGACAAAAAAAGTGAAAAGAAGTAGAAAGTGGAGAAGAAAGAGGAGAAGAATAAGTAGGAAAAGGTGCAGGTAAAAGAAAAGGAAGAGGATAAGGAGAAGAAAAAGAAAAAAAGAAAAAAGAAGAAGGACAAGAAGAAGGAGAAGGTGGAGAAGGTGGAGAAGGTGGAGGAGAAGAAGAAGAAGAAGAAAAGGGAGGAGGAAAGGGAGAAGGAGAAGAAGGAAGAGAAAAGAAGAAAGACAAAAAAGACGGAGAATAAGAAGAAGGAGAAGGAGAAGAAGAACAACAACAACAACAACAACAAGTAAGAATAAATCAAAGGTGGAGAAGGAGAAGAATGAGTTGGAAAAGGTACAGGTAAAGGACAAGGAAAAGGAAGAGGATAAGAAGAAGAAAAAGAAAAAAAACAATAAAAAGGAAGAAGGACAAGAAGCACAAGAAGAAAGAGAAGAGGAAGAAGAAGGACAAGAAGCACAAGAAGAAAGAGAAGAGGAAGGAGAAGGAGAAGGTGGAGAAGAAGAAGAAGAAGAAGGAGAAAGGGGAGTAAGAAAAGGAAAAGGGAGTAAGAAAAGGAAAAGGAAGAGCAAGAGGAGAAGGAAGAGGAGAAGGAGAAATAGAAAAAGAAGAAGTAGAAGAAACAAAAAGTAAAGAAAGGGAAAAGAAGAAAAAGCAGGAAGGAAAAGAGAAGAAGAAAAAGCAGGAAGAGAAGAAGAAGAAGGAAAAGAAAAAGAAGAAAGAAGAAAAAAGAGAAAAAGAAGAAAGAAGAAAGGAGTAGAAGGAGAAGGAGAAGGAGAAGGAGGAGGAGGAGACGAAGAAGAAGAAGAAGAAAAAGAAGAAGAAGAAGAAGAAGAAGCCCCCTTAAAGAGATGCCCTCAAGGTGAAGCTGGAGAGACAATATGTAACATATAATGTGTAACATATAATATGTAACATATAATGTCTAACATATAATATGTAACATATAATGTGTAACATGTAATATACAACATATAATATACAACATGTAATATGTAACATGTAATATACAACATATAATATGTAACATATGATATGTAACATATAATGTGTAACATGCACATCAGAAATACATGTAAAAATAAGTTAAGTGTGTATATAATCATCTGATAAGGCAACACATTCAACAAGTGAAATAATAACACACATGATGTGTTACAAATGTCCACTCTCACTTTGTCACTGTGGGCATTTCTTTAAGACACACTCCACTTCCACTGAGAGTGTCCACCCTTCTCATACACTTACTACACTGTCTAAGTGTACTTACTCAATGTGGGGAGGGGAGTGTAGCCAATCTGAGACACAACCTTCCGGAGTGTTCTATCTCAGAAAAAGAACACATCTGATCTACAGTCACGTGGGTCAAAGGTCATGTACTAGCTGGCGTGCTAAAAGCTAACTGTTAATGTGTGCGTGCACGAGCGCAGCGTGCACGTGACCACCGGCTAATAACAACAATAATAATAACAACAACAATAACAACGTGAGGCACGGCGGTGTAAATCAATCTTTGCGATATTGCTTTAAAACTTTCTGCAATAAACCGCCGCCACATTTACATAATGTCCGTCGCCACGTGCGCGCTCACACGTGCACGCTCGCGGGGAGGAATCTGTTTGTGCGCTTTTTTTTTTTTTTTTTTTTAGGCCCCAGTCAAAGATAACACAATTCCCCCCCCCCCCCTTTTCTTATTTCTTTACAACACATCTCGCAGTGCGGCAAATTCATTTTCTAATGGAAATATTTGTTTTGTAAATCAAATATGTATTATGCGGCGAATGCAAAAAGACAAATTAAATTATGTTAATGAAATGAAAGAGATATGAAATGCATATTTCATGGACAACACATAACCCTGCCGAACAGCCATTTGTGGATAAAAATCTTTAAACACACAATCTCATTGGGAGGAAGACATATTGGCGGGGCAGATAGCGCCTCATTAAAGCGCTCTGCTTTAATATCGCTGCTTAGTATATATACGCGAGTGTAAATAAGCGCCGGCGACGAGCAGCCAATAATGAAATAGTGTCTTTAATAGCGCTGCGTTGATGTCAGCATAAAAAAAGTGGGAATATTGGAAACGCCTGCTGCTGCTGCTGCAAATGATTGCATATTTAAATAGCGCTGACTCAGGCCCAGATCATATAGATATTAGTAATAGGCAGAAAATGATGCTGACCTCACAACAAACTGCTTTAAATGTTATATTGCTTACACTTAATGAATAATAGATTGCGCCGTCGCCGACGCCAACGCTAAAGAATAGGGGGCGCCGACAAATGCTTTTCAGCGCCAATGAACGCCGCGCCGTGCTGAATAGACGGGAAATACGGAAGAGGATGTTGGAAGGACGGACGGGGGGGGGGTGAAGACGGGGATGACGCCACATATTACAAACCCCGTTTCCATATGAGTTGGGAAATTGTGTTAGATGTAAATATAAACGGAATACAATGATTTGCAAATCCTTTTCAACCCATATTCAGTTGAATATGCTACAAAGACAACATATTTGATGTTCAAAGTGATAAACATTTTTTTTTTTTTTGCAAATAATCATTAACTTTAGAATTTGATGCCAGCAACACGTGCCAAAGAAGTTGGGAAAGGTGGCAATAAATACTGATAAAGTTGAGGAATGCTCATCAAACACTTATTTGGAACATCCCACAGGTGAACAGGCTAATTGGGAACAGGTGGGTGCCATGATTGGGTATAAAAGTAGATTCCGCGAAATGCTCAGTCTTTCACAAACAAGGATGGGGGCGAGGGTCACCACTTTGTCAACAAATGCGTGAGCAAATTGTTGAACAGTTTAAGAAAAACCTTTCTCAACCAAATTCCTTGCAATAGAATTGTCACACCGTGGTGAGGGAAGTCTTGTCTTGGTTTTTTCAGTCTTGTGATTTACATGTTTTATTTTGAAAAGCAACTCCTCTTGTTTCAGATCACGGGTCCTTCCTCTTGTGTCACCAGTCTGACGTCATTCCTGACCCTTGATTGTTTCCACCTGTTTCCCAATACCCTCATGTTCTTTATAAGCCCAAGCCTCCCCTTGTTCTGTGCCAGATTGTCTCGAGCTTTCGTGCCTGTCTTGCGTTCCATGTCCCTGTTCATGTCCATGCCTTGCCTTGTCTCACGTCTACGTCCTTGCTCCCAGAATATCCCACGCTGTAATTTTGAATTAACTTTTTTCCTCCCTCAGAGCGACTTTTGTTATCCTACCTTTTTCTACCGCAGTGGTGAGTTATTATTTTTCCTTAAAGATTTTTTCCTCAAAGTTTGTTGAGTGATTTTTTGTTTACATTGATTAGAGTAGTTAAGTTTATAGTCTTTATTTTCTTCCTCCTGTTTGGAGCACTTTTTGTTAAAGTTTTTTGATAACAGATACGGTGCTAATTATATCGTCCTTATTTTTGTATTCCTCCTTTTTTGGAGTGATTTTCGGTTTTTCCCTTTTGGAACATTTTGTCGATAGTATTTTTGTATTTCATAGTAATTGAATTTAAGCTCTGGAGGCTTAAAGAGTATTTCAAAATAAAAGCTTTATTTGGAATCACCTCTCTGCATCTGAGTCCCTTCCTCCGTCCAAGCCTGAGAAGAATTTAGGGATTTCACCATCTACGGTCCGTAATATCATCAAAAAGTTCAGAGAATCTGGAGAAATCACTGCACGTAAGCAGCTACGCCCGTGACCTTCGATCCCTCAGGCTGTACTGCATCAACAAGTGACATCAGTGTGTAAAGGATATCACCACATGGGTTCAGGAACACTTCAGAAACCCACTGTGAGTAACTACAGTTGGTCGCTACATCTGTAAGTGCGAGTTAAAACTCTCCTATGCAATGCGAAAACCGTTTATCAACAACACCCAGAAACGCCGTCGGCTTCGCTGGGCCTGAGCTCATCTAAGATGGACTGATACAAAGTGGAAAAGTGTTCTGTGGTCTGATGAGTCCACATTTCAAATTGTTTTTGGAAACTGTGGACGTCGTGTCCTCCGGACCAAAGAGGAATAGAACCATCCGGATTGTTATAGGCGCAAAGTTGAAAAGCCAGCATGTGTGATGGTATGGGGGTGTATTAGTGCCCAAGACATGGGTAACTTACACATCTGTGAAGGCGCCATTAATGCTGAAAGGTACATACAGGTTTTGGAGCAACATATGTTGCCATCCAAGCATGGACGCCCCTGCTTATTTCAGCAAGACAATGCCAAGCCACGCGTTACATCAACGTGGCTTCATAGTAAAAGAGTACGGGTACTAGACTGGCCTGCCTGTAGTCCAGACCTGTCTCCCATTGAAAATGTGTGCCACATTTTGAAGCCTAAAATACCACAACGGAGACCCCCGGACTGTTGAACAACTTAAGCTGTACATCAAGCAAGAATGGGAAAGAATTCCACCTGAGAAGCTTCAAAAATGTGTCTCCTCAGTTCCCAAACGTTAGTGTTGTTAAAAGGAAAGGCCATGTAACACAGTGGTGAACATGCCCTACTACTTTGGCACGTGTTGCAGCCATGAAATTCTAAGTTTATTATTATTTGCAAAAAAAAAAAAAAAGTTTATGAGTTTGAACATCAAATATCTTGTCTTTGTAGTGCATTCAACTGAATATGGGTTGAAAAAGATTAGCAAATCATTGTATTCCGTTTATATTTACATCTAACAAAATTTCCCAACTCATATGGAAACGGGGTTTGTACAAACATCTCTGTAGGACGGCCCAAATGTACAAACTCCAAAACCAGTGAAGTTGGCACGTTGTGTAAATAGTAATGTGGAGGTCTTGCTCCTCCGGGTTCTCTGGACCACCAATGACGGACATGACAGCCGTATTCATCTTTGCGAACAATGATTTATTGTGCTTTCCAGCCATGTTAAAGTTTCTCTCGCTCGTTTTCCACCATCAACCACCTCCTCTCCTTCCCGACTGCTGCCTTTAACAGAGCGACAGGCGATCAAACAAACACTCACAGCTGTGTCATCTACGCACCTGTCACTAATCTCAAAGCCGGTCCTGACACACCCCGCTTCGCTGCAGGTCCGCAGGCCACGCCCCACCCACAGGTTAATAAAAACTAAATACAATGATTTGCAAATCCTTTTCAAGCTATATTCAATTGAATAGACTGCAAAGACAAGATACTTAACGTTCAAAATGGAAAAAGTGTGTTATTTTTCTGCAAATATTAGCACATTTGGAATTTGATGCCTGCAACATGCTTCAAAAAAGCTGGCACTAGTGGCAAAAAAGACTGAGAAAGTTGAGGAATGCTCGTCAATCACTTATTTGGAGCATCCCACAGGTGAACAGGCTAATTCGTTTTCAAACAAAGTTTATTTTGTTCTATTTTCCACTCCTTTAGTGTGTGTGTGTTTACCACGGAAGTACAAAACCCAAAACCAGTGAAGTTGGCACGTTTTGTAAATGGTAAATAAAAACAGAATACAATGATTTGCAAATCCTTTTCAACTTATATTCAATTGAATAGACTGCAAAGACATGATACGTAACGTTCAAACTGAGAAACGTTGCCATTTTTTGCAAATATTAGCTCGTTTGGAATTTGATGCCTGCAACATGCTTCAAAAAAGCTGGCACGAGTGGCAAAAAAGACTGATAAAGTTGAGGAATGCTCATCAAACACTTATTTGGAACATCCCACAGGTGAACAGGCTAATTGGGAACAGGTGGGTGCCATGATTGGGTATAAAAGCAGCTTCCATGAAATGCTCAGTCATTCACAAACAAGGATAGGATGAGGGTCACCACTTTGTGAACAAATGCGTGAACAAATTGCCCAACAGTTTAAGAACAACATTTCTCAATGAACTATTGCAAGGAATTTAGGGATTTCACCATCTACGGTCCGTAATATCATCAAATGGTTCAGAGAATCTGGAGAAATCACTGCACGTAACACTGAATGCCTGTGATCTTCTATTCCTCAGGCGGTACTGCACCAAAAAGCGACATCAGTGTGTAAAGGATATCACCACATGGAATACTTCAGAAAACAACTGTCAGTAACTACAGTTGGTCGCTACATCTGTAAGTGCAAGTTAAAACTCTACTATGCAAAGCGAAAGCCATTTATCAACAACACCCAGAAACGCAGCTGGCTTTGTGAACGCTAAAGAATAGAGGGCGCCGCTCCCACAGACAAACGCTTTTCAGCACTCAGTAAACGTTTGGGAACTGAGAAGACCAATTTTTGAAGCTTTTCAGGTGGAATTATATCCCATTCTTGCTTGATGTACAGCTTAAGTTGTTGGTCACTGTTGTGGTATTTTAGGCTTCATAATGCGCCACACATTTTCAATGGGAGACAGGTCTGGACTACAGGCAGGCCAGTCTAGTACCCGCACTCTTTTACTATGAAGCCACGCTGTTTGTAACACGTGCAGAATGTGGCTTGGCATCGTTTTGCTGAAATAAGCAGGGGCGTCCATGATAACGTTGCTTGGATGGCAACAAATGTTGCTCCGAAACCTGTATGTACCTTTCACCATCAATGGTGCCTTCACAGATGTGTAAGTTACCCATGGCTTGGCCACTAACACACCCCCATACCATCACAGATGCTGGCTTTTGAACTTTGCGCCTAGAACAACCCGGATGGTTCTTTTCTTCTTTGGTTCGGAGGACACCAAGTCCACAGTTTCCAAAAACAATTTGAAATGTGGACTCGTCAGACCACAGAACACTTTTCCACTTTGCATCAGTCCATCTTAGATGGTCTCGAAGCAGGCGGCATTTCTGGGTGTTGTTGATAAATGGATTTCGCTTTGCATAGTAGAGTTTTGACTTGCACTTACAGAAAATCGGGCCAATACTGATCGGCAGCTGATCGATCGGCACATCCTAGTCCTGTCAGAATAATTGTATCTAAGTTATCACAAAACTTGGTGTTACATTGAGTTCAGCTCGCCCTGCGAGAGGACAACAGCTGTCTTTGATCCTACCAAGCAAAAGGCTGGTAAAACTCCACTGTGTAGGATGGGGAGCGACATGAGGGTGTCGGTTTCTTTGATGCATTGTAATCCACAGGAAAATTTTGTCTTGACCCGAGATCTATAAAGCGGAGAGAAGGTAGGGCCTGACCCCCCTCCAGGTACCTTTTCTTTGAACTGTTTTGTGACCGAGGGCAACGGCTGTTTACGACCTTTTCTTTGAACCGACATTTTCTTTGAACTGTTGTGTGACCGAGGGCAACGGCTGTTTATGACCTTTTCTTTGAACCAACCTTTTCTTTGAACTGTTTTGTGACCGAGGGCAACGGCTGTTTACGACCTTTTCTTTGAACCAACCTTTTCTTTGAACTGTTTTGTGACCGAGGGCAACGGCTGTTTACGACCTTTTCTTTGAACCAACCTTTTCTTTGAACTGTTTTGTGACCAAAGGCGATGGCTGTTTACGACCCCCCTCCCTTAGAAACAGCTGTTGCCATGTAATCAGGGAAAGTCCAAATAAAAGAGGAGACGTACAATCTTTCGTCAGAGCGTGGGACGACACTGTCCAAGGATGCAGTGTCTACGCGTTTCTCCTCAATTGAGCTAAATTGAATTCTGTCTCTGTTTATTTCCTTGCTTCTTGTCTTGTTTAATAGATGTTATCAGTGTTTGAACCTGACAAGTCCTAAGAGTCCTCTGCAGTGGGCACTTGTTTTGCATAACTGGGTGATTTTCCTCCCAAAAGTGTAAATCTGACAGGCGATTAAACACAATGACCTTTAGCCCCGCCCCCATTGAAGTGGGTGATGAGCGCGTGTGAAGTCTGTCAACAACAGCCGCTTTTATTTTTGGCTCTAATGCAAATACGGCGTCGGCTGGGGGACGCCAGAGGATGAAAACATCAAGAAAAACGTTGACGGGGGGCTCGGTTAGCTCTCACCAGAGGGGGGGGGCTGAGGGTAGAGGGGGGGTTAAGACAGCGTTTGTCTGGCGAAGACAAGCCAGCAGAGACTTGGAGCGCTAAATGTAAAAAAAAAGTTTCTTTAGCGCGGCAAACAAGAGGGAGGGACATGCAGCGTGTAGCCAAGCACAGAAATAGCTTCCTTAAACTACTTGATGCTATTTGGAATGGCGCCTGGTCTCCCCGTGGAGAAACCACCACCACCACCAGGAGCCAAACAATCTTCTTCCAGGCAGGTGCTCCTTTTAAAGCTCACGTCTTCTCCCCCTCGCCGCTCGCCTCTCGGTGCGCTGATTGAGTTTGTCTAACGAAAGTCACAATGAGATGCTAATTAGCCAACAAGGTCGCCTTTCTGTCGACAGCGACGGCAGCGGGATGCAGACGTTCTTCTCCCGGATGCCTTCAATCTTGCAGGATTCATGCAAGCATTGTTCTCCTCGCATGGCCGCCATCCCACGACCAAATAAACCCTACCATTCATCAAGTCATTTTAAAATGTACCTACACTTCAATGAGTATACTTTGTACAAGGGCTGGGCAATAAAACGACAAAAGGGCAAAGAGCAGCAGCTTCGCCACAGGAGGCCCCTTTGCAAGTCTCGTGGGTTCTATGTCATAACATGTGTATGTGTTTTCCCCGCGCCTGGACTGAGCAGGAGAAAGAAAGTAAATAAAGCTAAAAAAAAACTAAATATATAGTAAAAGAAGGTATATAAGTAAAACATGAATATAAAAGGGTAAACAAGGTTAAAAAGTGGATTAAATAAGTTAAATAAAATCTAAAAAAAGGTCAATAAAAGTAAAAAAAAAATAAAAAGGAATAAAGAATATAATATGAGGTATACATTGGTAAAAGAAGGCAAATTGAAGGTAAAAAAAAAGGTAAATTAATTACGGTAAATAGAAGGTAATGGGTATAGAGAGTAAAAGAAGATAAATAAAAGGTACAAAAATTAATATAGAAGGTAAAACAAGATATAAGCTGGTCAAAGAAGGTAAATATGAAACATAAAAGGTAAAATATGGTTAAAAAAAAAAAAATGGTAATGTAAGGTAAATAAAATGTAAAAGGAAAATACTTTTTTTTTAAGGAATAAAGAAGATAATACAAGGTATAAAATAGTCAAAGAAGGCAAATTGAAGGTAAAGAAAAGGTAAATTGAGTAAAAGAAGCTAAATAAAGGGTACAAAAAGGAATATACCTGTAGAAGGTAAAAATAAGATAGAAGCTGGTCAAAGAAGGTAAATATGAAACATACAAGGTAAAACATGGGTAAAAAAAAAAAAAAAAGGGAAATGTAAGGTAAATAAAATGTCAAAGGAAAATAATTTCAAAAAAGGAATAATGAAGATAATACAAGGTATAAAATGGTCAAAGAAGACAAATGGAAGGTAAACAAAAAAACTAAATTAAGTTAAATAGAATGTAAAACAAGATAAAAGATGGTCAAAGAAGGTAAATATGAAACATAAAAGGTAAAACATGGGGAAAAAAGGTAAATATAAGGTAAACAAAAATGTAAAAGAAGGTAAATTAAAATGTAAAAAAGTCATAAAGAAGATAATACAGGGTATAAAATGGTCAAAGAAGACAAATTGAAGGTAAACAAAAAACTAAATTAAGTAAAATAGAAAGTAAAACAAGATAAAAGATGGTCAAATAAGGTAAATATGAAACATAAAAGGTAAAACATGGGGGGGAAAGGGTATATATAAGGTAAATAAAATGTAAAAGAAGGTAAATTAAATTAAAAAAATTTAATAAAGAAGTTAATACAGGATATAAAATGGTCAAAGAAGACAAATTGAAGGTCAACAAAAAACTAAATTAAGTTAAATAGAAAGTAAAACAAGATAAAAGATGGTCAAAGAAGGTAAACAAAAGTTGTTTAAAAAAAGGAATATAGAAGGTAAAACAAGATAAAAGATGGTCAAAGAAGGTAAATATAAAACAAAAGGTAAAACATGGTTAAAAAAAGGTCAATATAAGGTAAATTAGATGTAAAAGAAGGTAAATAAAAATAAAAAAGGAATAAAGAAGATAATACGAGGTATAAAATGGTCAAAGAAGTCCAATCGAAGGTAAACAAAACTAAATTAAGTTAAATAGAAAGTAAAACAAGATAAAAGATGGTCAAAGAAGGTAAATATTAAACATAAAAGGTAAAACATGGGGGGAAGGGTAAATATAAGGTAAATAAAACGTAAAATAAGGTAAATTAAATTTAAAAAAATTGATAAATAAAATGTAAAATAAGGTAAATTAAATTTAAAAAAATTGAATAAAGAAGTTAATACAGGATATAAAATGGTCAAAGAAGACAAATTGAAGGTAAACAAAAAAATAACTTAAGTTAAATAGAAAGTAAAACAAGATAAAAGATGGTCAAAGAAGGTAAATAAAAGTTGTTTAAAAAAGGAATATAGAAGGTAAAACACCATAAAAGATGGTCAAAGAAGGTAAATATAAAACATAAAAGGTCAAACATGGTTAAAAAAAGGTCAATATAAGGTAAATTAGATGTAGAAGGTAAATAAAAATAAAAAAGGAATAAAGAAGATAATACGAGGTATAAAATGGTCAAAGAAGTCCAATCGAAGGTAAACAAAGGTAAATTAAGTTAAATAGAAGGTAAAACAAGACAAAAGATGGTCAAAGAAGGTAAATAAAATGCAAAAGGTAAATAAACATTTTTTTAAAGGAATAAATAAGATAATACGAGGTATAAAATGGTCAAAGAAGACAAATTAAAGGTAAAAAAAAGGTAAATTAAGTTAAATAGAAAGTAAAGGTAAGAAAAACAGAATATAGAAGGTAAAACAAGATAAAAGATGGTCAAATAAGGAAAATATAAAACATAAAAGGTAAAACATGGTAAACAGAAAGGTAAATATAAGGTAAAATAATATATAAAAGGTAAAACAAGGTCAAATATGGTCTAAGAAGGTAAATATAAGGTACAAGAAGGGAAAAAAAGATAAAGAAAAAAGGAAAAACGTCAAATGTGTCATTGCTTGCTAGATTGATTGATTGATTGATTGATTGATTGATTGATGCGGAGGAGTGTGCTAAAGAAGCGGCGGGGCATGATGCGCCGGAATGTTCCGCAGTTGCTATCTTTGAGCAAACACGCCAAGAAGAGGAAGTTTCACTTTGCCGTTCCCACTCCTTATCATCAGAGGCGACAGCATCTTGTCACGGTGTCGATACAAGGCGATAAAGAAGCTTCTCCACGCGGCGTGCACAGATAAGCGCACGTGGAACAGGCGGGCCAAACAAACGGCAGATGTTGTAATGCACACACACACACTCACACACTTACACACACACACCCAGTAATTGTGTGCAATTGATGGTCTAATGAGGCGGCCGTCACCTCCTCACCCTCTCCAAAAGGAGGAGGCCGAGCACAAAGGCCGAGGAGGAGGATGTGGAGAAGGAGGCGAACAAAAGCACTCCACCTTGCGCGAGACCGCCGGCGACTGGCAGCGCCTCATCCTCCGCAATTATAGCCACTAATTAGACTTTCACCATTTCCTTGTTTGAAGTAGAAAGAAGGCACAATGGAGGACGTGGAGAGCGGCGAGATGGCGTGAAACATCCGCGGCCTTAATCCGACGCCACCATGTGCCCTTCACGATAACGCCGCGGCACAAAACACAATATGTCACCCTCCTCTTCCTCTTCCTCCCTCCTTAACCCCTCGCCTCTTTTTACTCGCTCATTTTTCATTCCACTGCTCTTTTTTTTTTTTTTTTTGCATCGGACGCCATCTGGCCCGCTCGTCGCTGTGTTGATGAATAGCGCACGTGCGCGTCCAATAAGGAAGCCGCTAATTATCGCCTGCGTCAGCTGTCATGGAGGACTACCGCCGGCCTCTTCATTAGGTACACCTGCACCAGTCATCATATCAATAGGAACCATCTTACGCGGAAAAACTTTTTTTTTTGCACTTTAAATGTGCTGAAAGTTTACTTAGGAACAAAGTAAGACCTACAAAGTCAAACCCTGTATACTAGAGATGTCCGATAATATCGGACTGACGATATTATCGGCCGATAAATGCTTTCAAATGTACAAATCCCATTTCCATATGAGTTGGGAAATTGTGTTAGATGTAAATATAAACGGAATACAATGATTTGCAAATCCTTTTCAACCCATATTCAGTTGAATATGCTACAAAGACAACATATTTGATGTTCAAACTGATAAACTTTTTTTTTTTTTTGCAAATAATCATTAACTTTAGAATTTGATGCCAGCAACACGTGACAAAGAAGTTGGGAAAGGTGGCAATAAATACTGATAAAGTTGAGGAATGCTCATCAAACACTTATTTGGAACATCCCACAGGTGAACAAGCAAATTGGGAACAGGTGGGTGCCATGGTTGGGTATAAAAGTAGATTCCATGAAATGCTCAGTCATTCACAAACAAGGATGGGGCGAGGGTCGCCGCTTTGTCGACAAATGCGTGAGCAAATTGTTGAACAGTTTAAGAAAAACCTTTCTCAACCAGCTATTGCAAGGAATTTAGGGATTTCACCATCCACGGTGCGTAATATCATCAAAGGGTTCAGAGAATCTGGAGAAATCACTGCACGTAAGCAGCTAAGCCCGTGACCTTCGATCCATCAGGCTGTACTGCATCAACAAGCGACATCAGTGTGTAAAGGATATCACCACATGGGCTCAGGAACACTTCAGAAACCCACTGTCAGTAACTACAGTTAGTCGCTACATCTGTAAGTGCAAGTTAAAACTCTCCTATGCAAGGCGAAAACCGATTATCAACAACACCCAGAAACCCCGTCGGCTTCGCTGGGCCTGAGCTCATCTAAGATGGACTGATACAAAGTGGAAAAGTGTTCTGTGGTCTGACGAGTCCACATTTCAAATTGTTTTTGGAAACTGTGGACGTCGTGTCCTCCGGATCAAAGAGGAAAAGAACCATCCGGATTGTTATAGGCGCAAAGTTGAAAAGCATCTGTGATGGTATGGGGGTGTATTAGTGCCCAAGACATGGGTAACTTACACATCTGTGAAGGCGCCATTAATGCTGAAAGGTACATACAGGTTTTGGAGCAACATATGTTGCCATCCAAGCAACGTTACCATGGACGCCCCTGCTTATTTCAGCAAGACAATGCCAAGCCACGTGTTACATCAACGTGGCTTCATAGTAAAAGAGTGCGGGTACTAGACTGGCCTGCCTGTAGTCCAGACCTGTCTCCCATTGAAAATGTGTGGTGCATTATGAAGCCTAAAATACCACAACGGAGACCCCCGGACTGTTGAACAACTTAAGCTGTACATCAAGCAAGAATGGGAAAGAATTCCACCTGAGAAGCTTAAAAAATGTGTCTCCTCAGTTCCCAAACGTTTACTGAGTGTTGTTAAAAGAAAAGGCCATGTAACACAGTGGTGAACATGCCCTTTCCCAACTACTTTGGCACGTGTTGCAGCCATGAAATTCTAAGTTAATTATTATTTGCAAAAAAAAAATAAAGTTTATGAGTTTGAACATCAAATATCTTGTCTTTGTAGTGCATTCAACTGAATATGGGTTGAAAAGGATTTGCAAATCATTGTATTCTGTTTATATTTACATCTAGCACAATTTCCCAACTCATATGGAAACAGGGTTTGTAATATCGGAAATTACCGGTATCGGTTTCAAAAAATGTATGACTTTTTAAAACACCGCTGTGTACACGGACGTAGGGAGAAGTACAGAGTGCCAATAAACCTTAAAGGCACTGCCTTTATGTGCCGGCCCAGTCACATAATATCTACGGCTTTCCACACACACAAGTGAATGCCAAGCATACTTGGTCAACAGCCATACGGTCACACTGAGGGTGGCCATATAAACAACTTTAACACTGTTACAAATATGCGCCACACTGTGATTCCACACCAAACAAGAATGACAAACACATTTTGGGAGAACATACACACCGTAACACAATATAAACACAACAGAACAAATACCCAGAACCCCTTGCAGCACTAACTCTTCCGGGACGCTACAATATACACCCCCACTACCCCCTACTCCTCCCGAACCCCACACCCCCTCAACCCCGCCCACCTCAACCTCATGTCCCAAATTCCAAGCTGCTGTTTTGAGGCATGTTAAAAGAAATAATGCACTTTGTGACTTCAATAATAAATATGGCAGTGCCATGTTGGCATTTTTTCCCATAACTTGAGTTTATTTATTTTGGGAAAACCTTGTTACATTGTTTAATGCATCCAGCGGGTGCATCACAACAAAATTAGGCATAATAATGTGTTCATTCCACGACTGCATATATATCGGTATCGGTTGATATCGGAATCTTTAATTAAGAGTTGGACAATATCGGATATCGGCAAAAAAGCCATTATCGGACATCTCTACTGTATACGTTTTATTTTGCACTTGCGTTGTTTTTCCCGTTTGTGTGGTGTTTTAGTTCCTGTCCAGTACTTTTATTTTGCGGTTTCACGTCCCCTGTCCACTGAAATCTGTACTTGATCGGTCTCCGAGTTTATTGCACTGCTCTGTTATGCTACCACCTCATATATTGAGTGTTTATTCGTTTTCAAACAAAGTTCCAAGTCTTGTGCCTTTTTGAGCAGCACTCGCCTTCTTTTGTTCTATTTTCCACTCCTTTTGTGTGTGTGTTTTCTAGGAAAATACGTGCGTCAGCTGTCAGGGAGGACTACCGTTGGCCTCTTCATTAGGTACACCTGCACCAGTCATCATATCAACTTTTATTTGCACTTTAAATGTGCTGAAAGGTTACTTAGTTTTGGAGGAAATCATGTCAATACAAATAGTCAAACCCTGTATACGTTTTATTTTGGACTTGTGCTATTTTTCCCGTTTGTGTGGTGTTTTAGTTCCTGTCCAGTACTTTTATTTTGTAGTTTCACTTCCCCTGTCCACTGAGTACTGTACTTGATCGGTCTCCTATGTCATTGCACTGCTCTGTTATGCTACCGCCTCGTTTTCAAACAAAGTTCCAAGTCGTGTGCCCTTTTTAGCTGCACTCGCCTTCTTTTGTTCTTGTTTTCCACTTCTTTTGTCTGTGTTTTTTCTACGGAAGTACAAAACCCAAAACCAGTGAAGTTGACACGTTGTGTAAATCGTAAACAGAACACAATGATTTGCAAATAATTTGCAATTTATATTCAATTGAATAGACTGCAAAGACAAGATACTTAACGTTAGAACTGAAAAACTTTATTTTTTGCAAATATTAGCTCATTTGGAATTTGATGCCTGCAAAATGTTTCAAAAAAGCTGGCACAAGTGGCAAAAAAGACTGAGAAAGTTGAGGAATGCTCATCAAACACTTATTTGGAACATCCCACAGGTGAACAGACTCATTGGGAACAGGTGGGTGCCATGATTGGGTATAAAAGCAGCTTCCATGAAATGCTCAGTCATTCACAAACAAGGATGGGGCGAGGGTCACCACTTTGTGAACAAATGCGTGAGCAAATTGTCGAGCAGTTTAAGAACATTTCTCAACAAGCTATTGCAAGGAATTTAGGGATTTCACCATCTACGGTCCGTAATATTATCAAAAGGTTCAGAGAAACTGGAGAAATCCCTGCACGTAAGCGATGATATTACGGACCTTCCATCCCTCATGCGGTACTGCATCAAAAAGCGACATCAGTGTGTAGAGGATATCACCACATGGGCTCAGGAACACTTCACAAAACCACTGTCAGTAACTACAGTTCGTCGCTACATCAGTTAAAACTCTACTATGCAAAGCGAAAGCCATTTATCAACAACACCCAGAAACGCCGTCGGCTTCTCTGGGCCTGAGCTCATCCACCAGCTCAGTGGCCTAGTGGACAGAGTGTACGCCCTGAGACTGGGAGGTTGTGAGTTCAAACCCCGGCCGAGTCATACCAAAGACTACAAAAAATGGGACCCATTACCTCCCTGCTTGGCACTCAGCATCAAGGGTTGGAATTGGGGGTTAAATCACCAAATGATTCCCGAGTGCAGCGTACGCTGCTGCTCACTGCTCCCCTCACCTCCCAGGGGGTGAACATGGGGATGGGTCAAATGCAGAGGACAAATTTCACCACACCTTGTGTGTGTGTTACAATCATTGGTACTTTAACTTTAACTTGAACCCATCTAAGATGGACTGATGCAAAGTGGAAAAGTGTTCTGTGGTCTGACGAGTCCACACTTCAAATTGTTTTTGGAAACTGTGGACGTCCTGTCCTCCGGACCAAAGAGGAAAAGAACCATCCGGATAGTTATAGGCGCAAAGTTGAAAAGCCAGCATCTGTGATGGTATGGGGGTGTATTAGTGCCCAAGACATGGGTAACTTACACATCTGTGAAGGTGCCATTAAAGCTGAAATGTACATACAGGTTTTGGAGCAACATATGGTGCCATCCAAGCAACGCTACCATGGACGCCCCTGCTTATTTCAGCAAGACAATGCCAAGCCACGTGTTACATCAACGCGGCTTCATAGTAAAAGAGTGCGGGTACTAGACTGGCCTGCCTGTAGTCCAGACCTGTCTCCCATTGAAAATGTGTGGCGCATTATGAAGCCTAAAATACCACAGCGGAGACCCCCGGACTGTTGAACAACTTAAGCTCTACATCAAGCAAGATGATGATGATAGCCACACTATTCAAAACTGTGACTGTTATTGAGTAAAATTCCAACTTTTATCACAATATCGCACAAACGTTCCGTTTTTCTTGTGAAATTTTGACTTGCGTTGATTAAAATGACGACTTTTATTTTAATACTGCCAAAATTCTAAGTTTTTCTTGTACAATTGTGACCTTTTTCTTGTGAAATTCCAAGTCATTTTTCACAACAGGCTTTTTTATATTGGCATAGTTTGTATATATTATTAATGTTGTAAATACAAAACTTTATACATCTGGAAAGGGTGGTCCTAAAGAGGTAGGAATTTTTCGGAGGTCTCAAATAAACAAGAAAGTGTTTGAGTGTGTGTGTGTGTGTGTGTGTGTGTGTGTGTGTGTGTGTGTGTGTGTGTGTGTGTGTGTGTGTGTGTGTGTGTGTTCTTGTATTGCTACCCTTCTTGAGACATCATCAAGGAAAAGTACCTTCCATATGAGGAGGTGTGAACAAGTTAGGACATAAATCATGGTCCCAATACGGAAAACAATTGCATCTTATAGAGAATGTCTCATTTGCACCCCTGGTGGTGACATCTATCAAAATGAGAGTGGTCCTAAAAAGGAGGGATTTTTCAACTTGACTGTGTGTCGGTTTTAAAAGTACTCCCCCTCTGGTCAACATAAGGAAATAACAAGTGTGTGCAAAAAAATTGAAATGGCCAAAATATGACCCTTTGGCCAAAATGTATTTAAAGAATTAAATAAATATGTATATAGAGACATACTGTAACAACAAAGTAAATAATGAAGATTAAAAACCAATTACAAACAAAAAATAAAAAGAAATTAACTAAAAGCAGTCTTTTTCTCACAATGTGTCAACTTTTTTCTTTTGAAATTGGGAACAATTTCTCATATTCTTTCTGTTTCTGTAATATTGCAATATTTTCTCGTAAAATTATTACTTTTTTGTGTAAAAGTATTACTTTTTAATGCAAAATTGTGACATTTGTCGTATAAAAATTACGACTTTTATCACAATATAGCCAATTTTTTTGTTGTTCTGGTAAAATAGTGAAATTTTTTGAGTAAAATTATGACTTTCGTCACAATTTTGCCAAGTAAAGTTCCGATTATTATTATAATATTGCCAACATTTTAAAGTTTTCTTATAAAATTGTGACTCGAGTAAAATTATGACTCCTTTCATAAAATTGCCAAATTTTTGATCTTTTCTTCTAAAATTGTGACTGATATCGAGTAAAATTCCAACTTTTATCATAATATTACACAAATGTTCATTTTTTCTTGTAAAATGTCGACTTTTATTACAATACTGCCAGAATTCCAAGTTTTTCTGGTGAAATTGTGACCTTTTTCTTGTGAAATTCCAACTCATTTTTCACAACAAGCTTTTTTTATATTGGCATAGTATGTATATATTATTAATGTTGTAAATACAAAACTTTATACATCTAGAAAGGGTGGTCCTAAAGAGGTAGGCATTTTTCGGAGGTCTCAAGAAGACAAGAATGTGTGTGTGTGTGTGTGTGTGTGTGTGTGTGTGTGTGTGTGTGTGTGTGTGTGTGTGTGTGTGTGTGTGTGTTCTTGTATTGCTACCCTTCTTAAGATATCATCAAGGAAAAGTACCTTCCATATGAGGAGGTGTGAACAAGTTAGGACATAAATCATGGTCCCAATACGGAAAACAATTGCATCTAATAGAGAATGTCTCATTTGCACCCCTGGTGGTGACATCCATCAAAATGAGGGTGGTCCCAAAAAGGAGGGATTTTTCAAATTGACTGTGTGTCGGTTTTAAAAGTACTCCCCCTCTGGTCAACATATGAAATAACAAGTGTGTGCAAAAAATTGAAATGGCCAAAAAATGACCCTTTGGCCATAATGTATTTAAAAAATAAAAAATAAATATGTATATAGAGACATACTGTAATAACAAAGTAAATAATGAAGATTAAAACCAATTACAAACAAAAAATAAAATAAATTAACTAAAAGCAGTCTTTTTCTCACAATGTGTCGACTTTTTGCTTTTGAAATTGGGAACAATTTCTCATATTCTTTCTGTTTCTGTAATATTGCAATATTTTCTCGTAAAATCATTACTTTTTTGTGTAAAATTAATACTTTTTAATGCAAAATTGTGACATTTGTCGTATAAAAATTACGACTTTTATCACAATATAGCCAATTTTTTTGTTCTCGTAAAATAGTGACATTTTTTGAGTAAAATTATGACTTTTGTCACAATTTTTTTCAAGTAAAGTTCCGATTATTATTATAATATTGCCAACATTTTAAAGTTTTCTTATAAAATTGTGACTCGAGTAGAATTATGACTCCTTTCATAAAATTGCCAAATTTTTCTTCTAAAATTGTGACTGATATTGAGTAAAATTCCAACTTTTATCATAATATTGCACAAATGTTCATTTTTTTCTTGTAAAATGTCGACATGCGTTGATTAAAATGATGACTTTTAATACAATACTGCCAAAATTCTATGTTTTTCTGGTGAAATTGTGACCTTTTTCTTGTAAAATTCCAACTCATTTTTCACAACAAGCTTTTTTATATTGGCATAGTATGTATATATTATTAATGTTGTAAATACAAAACTTTATGCATCTAGAAAGGGTGGTCCTAAAGAGGTAGGCATTTTTCAGAGGTCTCAAGAAGACAAGAGTGTGTGTGTGTGCGTGTGCGTGTGCGTGTGCGTGTGCGTGTGTGTGTGTGTGTGTTCTTGTATTGCTACCCTTCTTGAGACATCATCAAGGAAAAGTACCTTCCATATGAGGAGGTGTGAACAAGTTAGGACATAAATCATGGTCCCAATACGGAAAACAATTGCATCTTATAGAGAATGTCTCATTTGCACCCCTGGTGGTGACATCTATCAAAATGAGGGTGGTCCCAAAAAGGAGGGATTTTTCAAATTGACCGTGTGTCGGTTTTAAAAGTACTCCCCCTCTGGTCAATATATGAAATAACAAGTGTGTGTAAAAAGTTGAAATGGCCAAAAAATGACCCTTTGGCCATAATGTATTTAAAAAATAAAAAATAAATATGTATATAGAGACATACTGTAATAACAAAGTAAATAATAAAGATTAAAAACCACTTCCAAACAAAAAATAAAATAAATTACTTAAAAGCAGTCTTTTTTCTCACATTTTTTCTTTTGAAATTGGGAACAATTTCTCATATTCTTTCTGTTTCTGTAATATTGCAATATTTTCTCGTAAAATTATTACTTTTTTGTGTAAAATTATTACTTTTTAATGCAACATTGTGACATTTGTCGTATAAAAATTACGACTTTTATCACAATATAGCCAATTTTTTTGTTGTTCTGGTAAAATAGTGACATTTTTTGAGTAAAATTATGACTTTTGTCACAATTTTGCCAAGTAAAGTTCTGATTATTATTATAATATTGCCAACATTTTAAAGATTTCTTATAAAATTGTGACTCAAGTAGAATTATGACTCCTTTCATAAAATTGCCAAATTTTTGATCTTTTCTTCTAAAATTGTGACTGATATTGAGTAAAATTCCAACTTTTATCATAATATTGCACAAATCTTCATTTTTTTCTTGTAAAATGTCGACTTGCGTTGATTAAAATTATGACTTTTATTACAATACTGCCAAAATTCTAAGTTTTTCTGGTGAAATTGTGACCTTTTTCTTGTGAAATTCCAACTCATTTTTCACAACAAGCTTTTTTATATTGGTATAGTTTGTATATATTATTAATGTTGTAAATACAAAACTTTATACATCTAGAAAGGGTGGTCCTAAAGAGGTAGGCATTTTTCGGAGGTCTCAAGTAGACAAGGTGTTTGAGTGTGAGTGTGTGTGTGTGTGTGTGTGTGTGTGTGTGTGTGTGTGTGTGTGTGTGTGTGTGTGTGTGTGTGTGTGTGTGTGTGTGTTCTTGTATTGCTACCCTTCTTGAGACATCATCAAGGAAAAGTACCTTCCATATGAGGAGGTGTGAACAAGTTAGGACATAAATCATGGTCCCAATACGGAAAACAATTGCATCTTATAGAGAATGTCTCATTTGCACCCCTGGTGGTGACATCTATCAAAATGAGGGTGGTCCCAAAAAGGAGGGATTTTTCAAATTGACCGTGTGTCGGTTTTAAAAGTGCTCCCCCTCTGGTCAACATATGAAATAACAAGTGTGTGTAAAAAATTGAAATGGCCAAAAAATGACCCTTTGGCCATAATGTATTTAAAAAAAAATATATATATATATGTATATAGAGACATACTGTAATAACAAAGTAAATAATAAAGATTAAAAACCACTTCCAAACAAAAAATAAAATAAATTAACTAAAAGCAGTCTTTTTCTCACAATGTGTCGACTTTTTGCTTTTGAAATTGGGAACAATTTCTCATATTCTTTCTGTTTCTGTAATATTGCAATATTTTCTCGTAAAATTATTACTTTTTTGTGTAAAATTATTACTTTTTAATGCAAAATTGTGACATTTGTCGTATAAAAATTACGCCTTTTATCACAATATAGCCTCGTTTTTCTTTCTCGTAAAATAGTGACATTTTTTGAGTACAATTTTGACTTTTGTCACAATTTTGCCAAGTAAAGTTCCGATTATTATTATAATATTGCCAACATTTTAAAGTTTTCTTATTAAATTGTGACTCAAGTAAAATGATGACTCCTTACATAAAATTGCCAAAATTATGAGCTTTTCTTCTAAAATTGCGACTGTTATTGAGTAAAATTCCAACTTTTATCATAATATTGCACACATTTTTGTTTTTTCTTGTAAAATGTCGACTTGCGTTGATTAAAATGATGACTTTTATTACAATACTGCCAAAATTCTAAGTTTTTCTGGTGAAATTGTGACCTTTTTCTTGTGAAATTCCAACTCATTTTTCACAACAAGCTTTTTTTAATTGGCATAGTATGTATATATTATTAATGTTGTAAATACAAAACTTTATACATCTAGAAAGGGTGGTCCTAAAGAGGTAGGAATTTTTCGGAGGTCTCAAGAAGACAAGAATGTGTGTGTGTGTGTGTGTGTGTGTGTGTGTGTGTGTGTGTGTGTGTGTGTGTGTGTGTGTGTGTGTGTGTGTGTGTGTGTGTGTGTGTGTGTGTGTGTGTGTCCATGTGGCCTTATCAAATATTTCTCCTCAGAAAGACTTCTTTCAAGAGTGAGCGTCCAAAGAATTAAAGCAAGCACCATTTTGAGAGCTAAATGACGTCCTGAAACAAAGACAAGCTCTTTTTGTCTCCTTCCGGGGACCAGGCCGAGACCCCCCCAACCCCACCCCACAAACCCGCTTCTTTAAAATTGAACCATTCACGTCCAACTTAGCGAGCGGAGGAGAAATGTCCAAGACGTAAAGTCGGGAGAAGATTGAATAAAATAATGCCGGGGACAGATTAGTCATGGAGTGGAGCCCACACGCTCTTTGAGGCGTCGCACAAAGGCGCGTTTATAAGTGGCGGCGGTGCTGACAAAGGCGGCGTTCAATATATGGAGGATGATACATGGTCAGACGTGTAATCTCTCTTTGATTCTCCGCTCTCATTCAGCCCTCAACCTTTTCACGCCTGACATGATGAGCTCGCAGCGTGCACGCTCTTGTCTCTATGAGGGCCCGTGCACGTGCACGCAGCTCGGGGTTCGCCTCCTTCGGTCCGGGCGTCGCTTTGGCCGCGTCTCTGCGGGCGTTTATCGAGCGCGGCATGCGGGACGGCAGCCGGTGGGCCATTGTTGTTTGCACAATTGCGCTCGGCGTGAGGCGGCGACCCGCGCGCGATATTGGATTCCTTAATAGCGGGACAATGTTTACGCGGAAACATCCGGTCAGGTCCACATAAGTCTTGCGCACTTAAACTTAGTCTTGTCATGATCCGTGGTCCGGATCATGTTTTTGTATTTTCTGTTAGTTTTTGGACTCCTTTAGTTCCTGTTTGGGACACCTCTGAGTTTGGTTTGGTTTCCATGGGTGCTTATTGTTTTCCCCTGCCTCTGGTGTTCGGGACGCTCACCTGTTTCTAATCAGAGGCATTATTTGAGCCTGCCTTTGCCAGTCAATCGGATTGGTGTCATTGTTTGCTTCACGCAACCTCCTAGTAAGTCTTGT
This sequence comes from Nerophis lumbriciformis, assembly GCF_033978685.3. Classification (NCBI taxonomy): domain Eukaryota; kingdom Metazoa; phylum Chordata; class Actinopteri; order Syngnathiformes; family Syngnathidae; genus Nerophis; species Nerophis lumbriciformis. The sequence continues at coordinate 11,697,801 of NC_084553.2, forward strand.
TTGTTTCATGCCACAGTTTTGTGAGTGTTCCATGCCATAGTTTATGCTAAGTGTTTGCTTCATGCTCTCGCATACTTGCCAACCTTGAGACCTCTGATTTCGGGAGGTGGGGACGGGGGGGGCGTGGTTAATAGGGGAGGAGTATATTTACAGCTGGAATTCACCAAGTCAAGTATTTCATATACATACCTGCCAACTTTTGAAATCAGAAAAACCTAGTAGCCAGGGTCCAGGGGCCGCAGGCCCCGGTAGGTCCAGGACAAAGTCCTGGTGGGGGGTTCAGGGCGGCGAAGCCCCCCGACGCAAAATGATTGATTGCATTCAGACAGGTTAAAATGTTGCTAAAACCATCACTTTTCTATCAGTCACAGTGACTTTTCAAAACAAAAATATTACAGCAAAAATCATATGGGTTGATTGACATGTTTATTCTGTAAGCTAACTTCAATAGTTTGAAATTATTTTGACAGTTAATGCCAGTTATCCTGTCAACCTTTCACAAGACTTCAATTTGTTAATTGAAAGTATAAACAGTATAAACACTTTTTACAGTAAACAAATGGTAAAACAGTACTAAACAATTCCATTAAAAAAGAAATTGGTGTCATTATTAACTTTCTGTCCAAGCTTGTATAATCTACTGCCTTGTTCAATTGTAAAAAATATTCCGTGCCTAAAATTCACATTTCTATCACAATTATCATACTGTAAACATGGTAAGCTAACTTCATTAAAATTAATAGTCCTGTCAATAGCATGGAATTACAATTCAAATGTAGTTTTTTTGTAAGCCTTTCAAAAGAATTCAAAATATGAAAAATTAATGAAAATTAATTTAAGCCATCAGACACTTGAAAAGTGGCACATCACATCTCTAATGTAATCCTTTTAACTTTTCAACAGAAATAGCACTGCAAAAATATTAAGGACATACTTCTGTATTTTGGTAGTTATGCTGTCAACATTTAACAAGATTTCTTCAACTTGGACTTGAAAGCATAAATAGTATAAACACTTTTAACAGTATAACAGTACTAAACAATTCCAATAGATAACATTGGTGTCATTACCTTTTTGTGGCTAAAATCCAAATTTAGCAGCGGCATTAGACTTGTGTTCTTTTGTCCCAACGTGGTCTTTTACATCGCTAATTCCTCTGTGTCCGATCGAAAAATCTTGTCTGCACAAGGTGCAATTCGCGTAGTTTTCACCCTTTTTGGAACGGATAATTATTCCCGGATAGGCCTTTGAATATTCTTCACGGAATGACTGCAGTTTTCTTTTCGGTTTAAGACTCGTTTGCGATTTTTCTCCGGCTGATTCCATGATCGTTCGCTCGTTTGGAAACAATGGCAACTGGTGCCTCGTGCTTGGCAGCGGTGCTATAAATAGCCTCGCGCATGGCATTCGGAATGGCTCGATAGGAAGTTACGGGAAGCAGTGTCGATTGTCATTGTTGTTACGCGATTTCGTGAATAAAACTTTAAAAAAATAATTTTTTTTTAATTAATGAAAAACCGTATTTTTTATCACTGCAACCGTAACCCGGAATAGGTTGATGAAAACCGTACTAATTACGGGAAAACCGGAGTAGTTGGCAGGTATGCATATATATATCTACATCCTGAAAATATGCAAACAAAACTGTGTTTAGATAATTGATACTTCAAACTTGCATAAATAAATCTTAAGGAATATAACATAACTTGGCTTCTGAGAGCTTCAAAATGTAATGAATAAAATGCTAAAGTTGTTGATAAACAAGGAATTATTTTAATAATTAAATATGGACATTTTAAATGAATGATTATGATCATTTAAAATTAATTATTTCAAATATGTTTATTTTAATGTATAATTCTATGGCTGGATGTAATAAGGAGTCAGAAAAAATACAAATAAAAATACAATTAATTTTGATGTTTTTAGCAAAATATAGTAAAAATGTATGTATTTTTTTTTATTAATAAATATATTTATTTTTAGGTAAGATAAACATAATAATACAATTTATCTCTCGTCTGGATGATTTAGTTCTTGTCACCCTGTTGTCCTCCCGTCTCTTCCCCAAGGATGGCTCCATGAGTTGGGCAAACGCCCGGAGATGCGCTACGTCAACAACACGGTCGGCGGCCCGTCGGTGCGCAGCTCGTATATCGCCGCCCTCTACTTCACCCTCAGCAGCCTGACCAGCGTCGGCTTTGGAAACGTGCGCGCCAACACGGACGCCGAGAAGATCTTCTCCATCTGCACCATGCTCATCGGCGGTATGCCGGACACCTCGTATGGAATAACGTGATTGGGCAGGCACGCTGTTTATATCGTGGGAAAGCGGACGTGACAAAAGGCTGTCCTCACTCAGGTCCGCATGGAGCTGGAGGGGGCGTGTCCTCCAGTTCCGGCTGAAAATCGGGAGATTTTCGGGAGAATATTTGTCCCGGGAGGTTTTTGGGAGAGGCGCTGAATTTCGGGAGTCTCCCGGAAAATTCTGGAGGGTTGGCAAGTATGTGCTCTCGTCACGTAAATTTGCTTGTCTTCTAGTCCATGCTAAGTGGTAGCTTAGTTTGGAGTGCGATCAGCACATTATTCCTTTTGCTTGTTTTCTGTTTTTTGTTACTTTGTGTTATTTTCAAGATTAAATCATGTTCCTACCTGCAAGCCCTGTCCGGAGTCGTCCGTTTGCATCCCGGGAGAACGAACCGCGCAGTAAATTGCGACCCACACGTGACAGAATGACGCCAGGCCGACTGACTGGCAAAGGCAGGCTTAAATAATGCCTCTGATTAGAAACAGGTGAGCGTCCCGAACACCAGAGGCAGGTAAAAACAATAAGCAGCCATGGCAACCAAACCAAACTCAAAGGTGTCACAAACAGGAACTAAAGGAGTGCAAAAACTAACAGAAAATACAAAAACATGATCCGGACCACGGATCATGACAAGTCTTTTGAGTGCATAAGTGAGTACTGTACTCTAAGAACCCGGGTGAAAAATGATGAGCGCGACACTTCAACCTCAATAAGTTGGATACATAGGATTAACTCAGATTTTTATTTGGCTTGCTAGCACTGCTCATTCCAAAGCGGTGTTGAGAATATAGACAGGAAGTTACACAAAGTAAGCGGATTAATATTCAAAGCAGTAGTTAGCGATGCTACCTCAGTAGAAGCATTTAAGTCCCATCTTAAAACTAATTTGTAAACATGAGCCTTTAAATAGACCCCCCTTTTAGACCAGTTGATCTGCCATCTCTTTTCTGCTCTTCCCCTCTCTCCTGCGTGGAGAGGGTATTAGGTGACCACAGATGAAGCGCTAGCTGTTCAAAGTCTGGACCAAAGGTGGACCACTCATCTGTGCATCAGTTGGGGACGTCTCTGCGCTGCTGACCTGTCTCCACTCAAGATGCTGGCAATCACTATGGACTGGACTCTCATACTATTATGTTAGATCCACTATGGACTGGACTCTCACACTATTATGTTAGGTCCACTATGGACTGGACTCTCACACTATTATGTCAGATCCACTACGGACTGGACTCTCACACTATTATGTTAGATCCACTAAGGACTGGACTCTCACAGTATTATGTTAGATCCACTATGGACCGGACTCTCACACCATTATGTTGGATCCACTATGGACCGGACTCTCACACTATCATGTTAGACCCACTATGGACCGGACTCTCACACTATTATGTCAGATCCACTATGGACTGGACTCACACACTATTATGTGAAATCCACTATGGACTGGACTCTTACACTATTATGTTAGATCCACTAAGGACTGGACTCTCACAGTATTATGTTAGATCCACTATGGACTGGACTCTCACACTATTATGTTAGATCCACTATGGACTGGACTCTTACACTATTATGTTAGATGCACTATGGACCGGACTCTCATACTATTATGTTAGATCCACTATGGACCGGACTCTCACACTATTATGTTAGATCCATTATGGACTGGACTCCCACACTATTATGTTAGATCCACTATGGACCGGACTGTCACACTATTATGTTAGACCCACTATGGACCGGACTCTCACACTATTATGTCAGATCCACTGTGGACTGGACTCTCACACTATTATGTTAGATCCACTATTGACTGGACTCTCACACTATTATGTTAGATCCACTAAGGACTGGACTCTCACACTATTATGTTAGATCCACTACGGACTGGACTCTCACACTATTATGTTAGATCCACTAAGGACTGGACTCTCACACTATTATGTTAGATCCACTAAGGACTGGACTCACACACTATTATGTTAGATCCACTATGGACTGGACTCTTACACTATTATGTTAGATCCACTATGGACCGGACTCTCACACTATTATGTTATATCCACTATGGACTGGACTCTCACACTATTATGTTAGATCCACTACAGACTGGACTCTCACACTATTATGTTAGATCCACTACGGACTGGACTCTCACACTATTATGTTAGATCCACTACGGACTGGACTCTCACACTATTATGTTAGATCCACTAAGGACTGGACTCTCACTATTATGTTAGATCCACTAAGGACTGGACTCTCACACTATTATGTTGGATCCACTAAGGACTGGACTCTCACAGTATTATGTTAGATCCACTATGGACTGGACTCTTACACTATTATGTTAGATCCACTATGGACCGGACTCTCACACTATTATGTTAGACCCACTATGGACTGGACTCTCACACTATTATGTTAGATCCACTATGGACCGGACTCTCACACTATTATGTTAGACCCACTATGGACCGGACTCTCACAGTATTATGTAAGATCCACTATGGACCGGACTCTCACACTATTATGTCAGATCCACTATGGACTGGACTCTCACACTATTATGTTAGATCCACTATTGGCTGGACTCACACACTATTATGTTAGATCCACTATGGACTGGACTCTTACACTATTATGTTAGATGCACTATGGACCAGACTCTCACACTATTATGTTAGATCCACTATGGACCGGACTCTCACACTATTATGTTAGATCCACTATGGACCGGACTCTCACACTATTATGTTAGATCCACGATGGACCGGACTCTCACACTATTATGTTAGATCCACTACGGACTGGACTCTCACACTATTATGTTAGATCCACTAAGGACTGGACTCTCACAGTATTATGTTGGATCCACTACGGACTGGACTCTTACACTATTATGTTAGATCCACTATGGACTGGACTCTCACACTATTATGTTAAATCCACTATGGACCGGACTCTCACACTATTATGTTAGATCCACTATGGACTGGACTCTCACACTATTATGTTAGATCCACTAAGGACTGGACTCTCACACTATTATGTTAGATCCACTATTGACTGGACTCTCACACTATTATGTTAGATCCACTATGGGCCGGACTCTCACACTATTATGTCAGATCCACTATTGACTGGACTCTCACACTATTATGTTAGATCCACTATGGACCGGACTCTCACACTATTATGTTAGACACACTATGGACCGGACTCTCACACTATTATGTCAGATCCATTATGGACTGGACTCTCACACTATTATATTAGATCCACTACGGACTGGACTCTCACATTATTATGTTAGATCCACTAAGGACTGGACTCTCACACTATTATGTTAGATCCACTAAGGACTGGACTCTCACTATTATGTTAGATCCACTATGGACCGGACTCTCACACTATGATGTTAGATCCACTATGGACCGGACTCTCACACTATTATGTTATATCCACTATGGACTGGACTCTCACACTATTATGTTAGATCCACTACGGACCGGACTCTCACACTATTATGTTAGATCCACTATGGACTGGACTCTCACACTATTATGTTAGATCCGCTAAGGACTGGACTCTCACACTATTATGTTAGATCCACTATGGACTGGACTCTCACACTATTATGTTAGATCCACTATGGACTGGACTCTTACACTATTATGTTAGATCCACTATGGACCGGACTCTCACACTATTATGTTATATCCACTATGGACTGGACTCTCACACTATTATGTTAGATCCACTACAGACTGGACTCTCACACTATTATGTTAGATCCACTACGGACTGGACTCTCACACTATTATGTTAGATCCACTACGGACTGGACTCTCACACTATTATGTTAGATCCACTAAGGACTGGACTCTCACTATTATGTTAGATCCACTAAGGACTGGACTCTCACACTATTATGTTGGATCCACTAAGGACTGGACTCTCACAGTATTATGTTAGATCCACTATGGACTGGACTCTTACACTATTATGTTAGATCCACTATGGACCGGACTCTCACACTATTATGTTAGACCCACTATGGACTGGACTCTCACACTATTATGTTAGATCCACTATGGACCGGACTCTCACACTATTATGTTAGACCCACTATGGACCGGACTCTCACAGTATTATGTAAGATCCACTATGGACCGGACTCTCACACTATTATGTCAGATCCACTATGGACTGGACTCTCACACTATTATGTTAGATCCACTATTGGCTGGACTCACACACTATTATGTTAGATCCACTATGGACTGGACTCTTACACTATTATGTTAGATGCACTATGGACCAGACTCTCACACTATTATGTTAGATCCACTATGGACCGGACTCTCACACTATTATGTTAGATCCACTATGGACCGGACTCTCACACTATTATGTTAGATCCACGATGGACCGGACTCTCACACTATTATGTTAGATCCACTACGGACTGGACTCTCACACTATTATGTTAGATCCACTAAGGACTGGACTCTCACAGTATTATGTTGGATCCACTACGGACTGGACTCTTACACTATTATGTTAGATCCACTATGGACTGGACTCTCACACTATTATGTTAAATCCACTATGGACCGGACTCTCACACTATTATGTTAGATCCACTATGGACTGGACTCTCACACTATTATGTTAGATCCACTAAGGACTGGACTCTCACACTATTATGTTAGATCCACTATTGACTGGACTCTCACACTATTATGTTAGATCCACTATGGGCCGGACTCTCACACTATTATGTCAGATCCACTATTGACTGGACTCTCACACTATTATGTTAGATCCACTATGGACCGGACTCTCACACTATTATGTTAGACACACTATGGACCGGACTCTCACACTATTATGTCAGATCCATTATGGACTGGACTCTCACACTATTATATTAGATCCACTACGGACTGGACTCTCACATTATTATGTTAGATCCACTAAGGACTGGACTCTCACACTATTATGTTAGATCCACTAAGGACTGGACTCTCACTATTATGTTAGATCCACTATGGACCGGACTCTCACACTATGATGTTAGATCCACTATGGACCGGACTCTCACACTATTATGTTATATCCACTATGGACTGGACTCTCACACTATTATGTTAGATCCACTACGGACCGGACTCTCACACTATTATGTTAGATCCACTATGGACTGGACTCTCACACTATTATGTTAGATCCGCTAAGGACTGGACTCTCACACTATTATGTTAGATCCACTATGGACTGGACTCTTACACTATTATGTTAGATCCACTATTGACTGGACTCACACTATTATGTTAGATCCACTATGGACTGGACTCTTACACTATTATGTTAGATCCACTATTGACTGGACTCACACTATTATGTTAGATCCACTATTGACTGGACTCACACTATTATGTTAGATCCACAATTGACTGGACTCACACACTATTATGTTAGATCCACTATGGACTGGACTCTTACACTATTATGTTAGATCCACTATGGACAGGACTCTCACACTATTATGTCAGATCCACTATTGACTGGACTCACACACTATTATGTTAGATCCACTATGGACCGGACTCTCACACTATTATGTTAGATCCACTATGGACCGGACTCTCACACTATTATGTTAGATCCACTATGGACTGGACTCTCACACTATTATGTTAGATCCACTATGGACTGGACTCTCACGCTATTATGTTAGATCCACTATGGACTGGACTCTCACACTATTATGTTAGATCCACTATGGACTGGACTCTCACCCTATTATGTTAGATCCACTATGGACTGGACTCTCACACTATTATGTTAGATCCACTACGGACTGGACTCTCACACTATTATGTTAGATCCACTACGGACTGGACTCTCACACTATTATGTTAGATCCACTAAGGACTGGACTCTCACACTATTATGTTAGATCCACTAAGGACTGGACTCACACACTATTATGTTAGATCCACTATGGACTGGACTCTTACACTATTATGTTAGATCCACTATGGACCGGACTCTCACACTATTATGCTAGATCCACTACGGACCGGACTCTCACACTATTATGTTAGATCCACTATGGACTGGACTCTCACACTATTATGTTAGATCCACTATGGACTGGACTCTCACACTATTATGTTAGATCCACCATGGACCGGACTCTCACACTATTATGTTAGACCCACTATGGACCAGACTCTCACAGTATTATGGAAGATCCACTATGGACTGGACTCACATTATTATGTTAGACCCACTATTGACTGGACTCTCACACTATTATGTCAGATCCACTATGGACTGGACTCTCACACTATTATGTTAGATCCACTATTGACTGGACTCACACACTATTATGTTAGATCCACTATGGACTGGACTCTTACACTATTATGTTAGATCCACTATGGACCGGACTCTCACACTATTATGTTAGATCCACTATGGACTGGACTCTCACACTATTATGTTAGATCCACTACGAACTGAACTCACACACTATTACCGGTATGTTAGATCCACTAAGGACTGGACTCTCACACTATTATGTTAGATCCACTACGGACTGAACTCACACTATTATGTTAGATCCACTATTGACTGGACTCTCACTATTATGTTAGATCCACTATTGACTGGACTCACACTATATTATGTATGTTAGATCCACTATGGACAGGACTCTTACACTATTATGTTAGATCCACTATGGACCGGACTCTCACACTATTATGTTAGATCCACTACGGACTGGACTCTCACACTATTATGTTAGATCCACTATGGACTGGACTCTCACACTATTATGTTAGATCCACTATGGACTGGACTCTCACACTATTATGTTAGATCCACTATGGACTGGACTCTCACACTATTATGTTAGGGGGGATGGGGTTGAGTTTTTCCCTTGCCCTGATGTGGGATCTGAGCCGAGGATGTCGTTGTGACCTGTGCAGCCCCTTTGAGACACTTGTGATTAAGGTCTATATAAATAAACTTTGATTGAATGATTGATTGATTGATTTGAAAAGCTCTTATGTTGTTTTAATTATTTATTGTGTTGTTTTCTATCTTGATTATTATTAATACTATTAGTATTCTCTCAATGTTAGGTGTTTATTAACTTATTAATGGATTATTTATTTTTTATTTTTACATATATTTTATCATTTGATTCACACTATTTTTTAGATGGCCTTAATTTGAGTTATTCTCCAGTCTGGACGCCTCAAAGTTGGCGTTTTCCCCTCAAATCCCCAATGTTTTGTTTTGTTGTTGTCAATAGTGCTGTGCATTGTCTTCCCTGTATGAAAATAGCTATATAAATAAAGTTGGATTTAATTAGACTTGAGAATGTTAACTTGACTTAAGTTTAAACGTTGCCTGTACGCCCAATAAAGCTTTTGTGATGGCCACAATTTGATCGCGGAACAGACTATTTGCATCCACATGATTTTTCAATGGAGGAATCTAACACTGCTCGTCATTTGGTGCGTCACATATTCCGTCAGGGTGTCCGTCACTCACTTGTTATGAAACCTAAGTTAATTAATCAGTCACACACACACACACACACACACACACTGCTTCATCACAAAACATCTTAAATGATGTCACCTCATCTGTTGACCTCGAATGGGAGGATAATCATGTTTTATTTTTGGTGAAACACCACGGAATGCCTCTTCTCCGAATGTGTGTGTGTGTGTGTGTGTGTGTGTGCGCTGTGTATGATTGGCGGCGGCAGCAAAGCGAGTGTCAGCGATCCTCATGAATGCCCAAGTAGCTCATTGACTGCCTCTCGTTAGTGGGAATAGAAATAGAAGCACTTTGACTCTTTATTCACGCCGACTGCCTTCACTCCGCTCTTTCAAGGTAGAGACTCACAAGTTCTCACTTTCTACCTGTGTGTGCGTGTGTGTGCGTGTGTGTGTGTGTGTGTGCATGTTCAGCTGGCTGCAGATCAGGCAACTGTGGAGGCCACATGCTTGCGTATGCATGTTTTTACATCTGATCATGTCAACAACAACACTCTTAAAGCCGAAGTGTGTGTGTGTCTGTAGAATACAGTATATGTAGCTAATATGTATTCATGTGTATGTATTTGTTTCATGTTAACCTCCAACCTTAATAGGAAGATTTAACCAGCGGTCAAAAAAGGAGATTCATTTGTGTCTTTATTACGAAAGTTTTTTTGTTTGTTTTTGTTTTTTTACACTGAATTTATGTACTTGAATTTTTTGCGTTGGAAATTTGTGAAATTAAATTAAAATTAAATCATGCTGACAGTTTCAATGTATAAAAATGTGTGAGCAAAATTTGTGTTTGAAAGTTCAGTGTGTAAAAGTTCGGTGTAAAAAAAATTCAGGGTAAAAATAACTGTGTAAAAATTCAGTGTATAAAATTCAGAGGAGAATAATTCAGTTGTATAACAATTCAGTGTAAAAAGAAAATCAGTGCAGAAAAGTTCAGTGTAAAAAATGTCAATGGAAAAAAAAAATCACGGTAAAAAAAATTCAGTGTATAAAAATTCAGTGCAGAAAAATTCAGTGTAAAAAATACATAGTAAAAAAAAATCAGTGTATAAAAATTCAGGTTGAAACAATTTTGGGTAAAAAAAATTCAGTATACAAAAATTCAGGTTAAAACATTTGGTAAAAAAAATTCAGGGTAAAAATAACTCAGTGTGTAAAAATTCAGTGTATAGAATTCAGAGGAGAATAATTCAGTTGTATAAAAAAATCAGTGTAAAAAAAAAAATCAGTGCAGAAAAATTCAGTGTAAAAAAATTCAATGGAAAACAAAAAATCAAGGTAAAAAAATTCAGTGTATAAAAATTCAGTGCATAAAAATTCAGTGTAAAAAAATACATAGTAAAAAAAATTCTGTGTATAAAAATTCAGGTTGAAACCATTTTGGGTAAAAAAAATTCAGTATATAAAAATTCAGGGTAAAAAAAATTGGTAAAAAAAAATTCAGTGCAGAAAAATTCAGTATAAAATAATTCAGTCCATACAAATTCGATAAAATAATTCAGTGCAGAAAAATTCAGTGTAAAAAATACATAGTAAAAAAATCAGTGTATAAAAATTCAGGTTGAAACAATTTTGGGTAAAAAAATTCAGTATACAAAAATTCAGGGTAAAACATTTGGTAAAAAAAATTCAGGGTAAAAATAACTCAGTGTGTAAAAATTCAGTGTATAGAATTCAGAGGAGAATAATTCAGTTGTATAAAAAAATCAGTGTAAAAAAAAGAAATCAGTGCAGAAAAATTCAGTGTAAAAAAATTCAATGGAAAAAAAAAATCAAGGTAAAAAAATTCAGTGTATAAAAACTCAGTGCATAAAAATTCAGTGTAAAAAAATACATGGTAAAAAAAATTCTGTGCATAAAAATTCATCCATCCATCCATTTTCTACCGCTTATTCCCTTTGGGGTCGCGGGGGGGCGCTGGAGCTTATCTCAGCTACAATCGGGCGGAAGGCGGGGTACACCCTGGACAAGTCGCCACCTCATCGCAGGGCCAACACAGATAGACAGACAACATTCACACTCACATCCACACTATAAAAATTCAGGTTGAAACAATTTTGGGTAAAAAAATTCAGTATATAAAAATTCAGGGTAAAAAAAATTGGTAAAAAAAAATTCAGTGCAGAAAAATTCAGTATAAAATAATTCAGTCTATACAAATTCGGTAAAAATAATTCAGTGCATGAAAATTTGGTAGAAAAAAATTCAGTGCAGAAAAATTTGACGTAAACCCGCTTAATGTGTAGACAATGGCTAGTTTCAGTTCCGATTACCTCGACACCCACTTACTCAACGTGTGTCAAGTGGCAAGCTCTCAAACTCTGCGGCTTTAGAGGCATACCTTTCCTGAAAATATTCGCCAAATTCTGCAAGTCAGATACACACGTAAATGAGCAAGCAACGGCTAGTTTCGGTTTCCATTTCAGTTACAGTACATCAACAACCGTTTATGTCGAAGTAAGCGTGTCTTCGGGTTTAGAGACGTATTTGTCGTCACACTCAAACTCAAACTCTTCGGCTTTAGAAGCGTATTTTTCTTAAAATGTTGTCCGAACTTTCGACTTTTAAGTTAGCACTTGATGTCGACATGTTCCGCAGTGGAACCCGCTTAAGTCTGTTACACAAGTAGATGTGCAAGAAAAGGCTGGTTTTGCTTTCCATTCTAACCTCTTATGTTAAAGGGGAACATTATCACCAGACCTATGTAAGCGTCAATATATACCTTGATGTTGCAGAAAAAAGAACATATATTTTTTTAACCGATTTACGAACTCTAAATGGGTGAATTTTTGGCGAATTAAACGCCTTTCTAATATTCGCTCTCGGAGCGATGACGTCACAACGTGGCGTCACATCGGGAAGCAATCCGCCATTTTCTCAAACACCGAGTCAAATCAGCTCTGTTATTTTCCGTTTTTTCGACTGTTTTCCGTACCTTGGAGACATCATGCCTCGTCGGTGTGTTGTCGGAGTGTGTAACAACACGAACAGGGACGGATTCAGGTTGCACCAGTGGCCCAAAGATGCGAAAGTGGCAAGAAATTGGATGTTTGTTCCGCACACTTTACCGACGAAAGCTATGCTACGACAGAGATGGCAAGAATGTGTGGATATCCTGCGACACTCAAAGCAGATGCATTTCCAACGATAAAGTCAAAGAAATCTGCCGCCAGACCCCCATTGAATCTGCCGGAGTGTGTGAGCAATTCAGGGACAAAGGACCTCGGTAGCACGGCAAGCAATGGCGGCAGTTTGTTCCCGCAGACGAGCGAGCTAAACCCCCTGGATGTCTTGGCTCACACCGTCCCTTATGCCACCGAAGATGATCAAGAGAAGAATATCGACCCTAGCTTCCCTGGCCTGCTGACATCAACTCCAAAACTGGACAGATCAGCTTTCAGGAAAAGAGAGCGGATGAGGGTATGTCTACAGAATATATTAATTGATGAAAATTGGGCTGTCTGCACTCTCAAAGTGCATGTTGTTGCCAAATGTATTTCATATGCTGTAAACCTAGTTCATAGTTGTTAGTTTCCTTTAATGCCAAACAAACACATACCAATCGTTGGTTAGAAGGCGATCGCGAAATTCGTCCTCGCTTTCTCCCGTGTCGCTGGCTGTCGTGTCGTTTTCGTCGGTTTCGCTTGCATACGGTTCAAACCGATATGGCTCAATAGCTTCAGTTTCTTCTTCAATTTCGTTTTCGCTACCTGCCTCCACACTACAACCATCCGTTTCAATACATTTGTAATCTGTTGAATCGCTTAAGCCGCTGAAATCCGAGTCTGAATCCGAGCTAATGTCGCTATAGCTTGCTGTTCTTTCCGCCATGTTTGTTTGTGTTGGCTTCACTATGTGACGTCACAGGAAAATGGACGGGTGGTTAAAATCAGGCACTTTGAAGCTTTTTTTAGGGATATTGCGTGATGGGTAAAATTTTGGAAAAAAAACACTGGGAACTGATTTTTAATGGTTTTAACCATTCTGAAATTGTGATAGTGTTCCCCTTTAACTTTAGTACGTCATGTGTGGCAATGGGTCGGAAATGTCGGACAATACCGCTTTTCGAGATTCTACTTCATGTCGAGGTGTCACAATGGAACCCGCTTAAGTCTGTTGCACAAGTAGAGGTGCAGAAAAAGGCTAGTTTTGGTTACCATTTCGGTTACGTCGACAACCTCCTATGTTAACTTTAGCACGTCATGTGTGGCAATGGGTCGAAAACGTCGGACAATACCGACTTTCCAGATTCTACTTTATGTCGAGGTGTCACGGGGGAACCCGCTTAAGTCTGTTGCACAAGTAAATGTGTAGGCAATGGCTAGTTTCAGTTCCGAGTACGTGAACACCCGCTTACTCAACGTGTCTCATGTGGCAAGGTCTCGAACTCTGCGGCTTTATAGGCATACTTTTCATGAAAATATTCGTTGAATTCTGACCTTCGACTTGAGTTTCCACTTTATGTCGACATAATGCACTTTGGAACCCACTTAAGTCAGGTACACACGTAAATGAGCAAGCACCGGCTAGTTTCGGTTTCCATTTCAGTTAAAGTACGTCAACAACCATTTATGTCAAAGTAAGCGTGTCACAGCAGCTCAAAATTTTCGGCTTTAGAGCCGTATTTTTCTTAAAATGTTGTCCAAACTTTCGACTTTTAAGTTATCACTTTATATCAACATGTCCCGCAGTAGAACCCGCTTAAGTCTGTTGCACAAGTAGATGTGCAAGAAAAGGTTAGTTTTGGTTTCCATTCCGGTTACGTCGACAACCTCTTATGTTAACTTTAGCACGTCATGTGTGGCAATTAGGGATGTCCCGATCCAGGTTTTTGCACTTCCGATCCGATACCGATATTGTTTTTGCACTTCCGATCCGATACCGATACTGACCGATACCGATACTGACCGATACTGGCCTATCCGAGCATGTATTAAAGTTTAAAGTTTAAAGTTATTTAGCCTACTTAGTTGTCAGAATCATGTTGAAAAGGGTTTTAGTACTCTTGACAACAACTAGCCAGCTGAATTAGGGGAGTTTGAATAATACACAATGGTTGGTAACAAGAAACTGACATGTTTATTCAAGGATAAACACGAAATAGACAAAATTATACATGACAAACAGAAATGGCATCATTGAACTAGGGCTGGGCGATATGGCCTTTTTTTAATATCGCGATATTTTAAGGCCATATTGCGATACACAATATGTATCTCGATATTTTGCCTTAGCCTTGAATGAACACTTGATGCATATAATCACAGCAGTATGATGATTCTATGTGTTTGGATTGAGACTTTTATTAGTAGGTTGCACAGTGAAGTACATATTCCGTACAATTGACCACTAAATGGTAACACCCCAATAAGTTTTTCAACTTGTTTAAGTCGGGGTCCACTTAAATTGATTCAGGATACAGATATATACTATCAGATATATACTATCATCATAATACAGTCATCACACAAGATAATCACATTGAATTATTTACATTATTTATAATCCGGGGTGTGGAGGGGGGCGCCGGATGTAAGTGTCAAAAAGACAGCCAAAAGAGTTTGATATGAGAATAAATCTAAAGTTAAAATATAGGGTAGAAATGCACCCATTTGCAGGAAATGTAGTCTTGATTTTCAACATTTTCTTTCAAGGCTTGCATGTCTACATTAAAACATTCTTCTTCATACTGCATTAATATATGCTACTTTTAAACTTTCATGCAGAGAAGGAAATCACAACTAAATAAATCACTAATTTTTTCAGACGGTGTTGATCTGGAAATTTTTGCCTCAGCATTTTGATGGTGTGGGCGTGTGGCACCGAATGGAGATAAGCGTCTCGACAGACATTACAATATTTGAACAATGATGACGAAAACGGTTTTCTCTGTCGTGTCCGTGTGTCGAAAATTGTTATGCGCTTATTTTTTTATTTGATTTTGTGCGTGGCATAGATTTGCCGTGCGCAGAGGACGTTTGAGCAGGCGCGCACCTTAGCGGCTGCGCTAGCATCACAGCTAACGTTAGCCATGCTGCTACCTCTCTGCTCGGGGAGGACGTATACGTATGTGACGTATGACGTGACAGTATGTGACGTAAGACGTGACAGTATGTGACGTGTAAGAAGGTGCGCTCGCTGTCTGTGAGAGGGAGACACAGGAAAGAGTGAGAAGAGCCTGTCGTGTAATGCCAGCAGCTAAAAGCAACTGCGTGAGATTCCACAGACCTGTGGATGTGTTGAAGGTGTGCTGGAAAATGCGGAACGGAAATTACGGAGCAGCAGAAAAGTGGAATGTATTATTTAAATCGGTGCGTTGGAAAACACGGACCGGAGTTTTTTTTTAAACTGGATCTGGATCGGCATTTTCCCATGCCTTGCCGATATGCATTTTTTGGCAAATATCGGCGGCCGATCCGATCCAAATATCGGATCGGTACATCCCTAGTGGCAATGGGTCGAAAACGTCGGACAATACCGACTTTCCAGATTCTACTTTATGTCGAGGTGTCACGGGGTAACCCGCTTAAGTCTGTTGTACAAGTAAATGTGTAGGCAATGGCTAGTTTCAGTTCCGAATACGTCAACACCCGCTTACTCAACGTGTCTCATGTGGCAAGGTCTCGAACTCTGCGGCTTTATAGGCATACTTTTCCTGAAAAGTATGCCTATATTGCACTGTGGAACCCACTTAAGTCAGGTACACACGTAAATGAGCAAGCACCGGCTAGTTTCGGTTTCCATTTCAGTTAAAGTACGTCAACAACCATTTATGTCAAAGTAAGCGTGTCACTTTTCGGCTTTAGAGCCGTATTTTTCTTAAAATGTTGTCCAAACTTTTGACTTTTAAGTTATCACTTTATGTCGACATGTCGTGCAGTGGAACCCGCTTAAGTCTGTTACACAAGTAGATGTGCAAGAAAAGGCTGGTTTTGCTTTCCATTCCAACTTCTTATGTTAACTTTAGCACGTCATGTGTGGCAATGGGTCAGAAATGTCGGACAATACCGACTTTCTGGATTCCATTTTATGTCTGTTATGTTTGACTAAGGGGAGATGACGCCAACAGACACCAGGGCGCAGTATGTACAATGATTTATTATATATATAGTCAATATCTATATATAATAATAACAAACAATACTACTAAACTATAGAATGGAGTGTGTGACCAAAATACAAGTGTGTGTGGTGTAAGACTGTGTGTATAATTAATTGTTGTGTGTTACCGTGATGTTGAAACAAGGAGAGGGAACAAGGCAGGAAGACAGTCCGAGGGGCAGGCAGATGATCCAGGGCGTGAGAGAGGCGTCAAGAGGTCCGAGTCCAAAGTGGGGGTCGAGGATCGAGGAAGGCAGTCCAAATCACAAGGGAGCACAATGGTTAAGACTCGGGAAGGAAGGTACACCAAGTGAACTACGGGAGAACAAAAAAGGATGTCAGACACGAGGGGAAAACGCAGAGAGAGCGAGAGCATAAGCCTTACGGTATCCAAAGAGGTCAACTAAGTTCCCGCATGGATCCTTGGGTCCACTGGTCCTTTATCCAGCTCGCCTTCATCAGTCCCAGGTGTGCAGATTGCCGATTGTCTGCAGGTTTATCGCTGCGTGACAGCGTGAGCGAGGGCGTGTCCGGGCGAGCAGCCAGAGGAGGAACTGTGTCACTCAGTTGCAGGAGGGAAGCGGGTTCGACTCCGCGCCGTGACAGTCGACCTATTAAAAAGTAGAACCTGCTTAAGTTAGAGTCAGAAATAAATGTGCAAGCAATGGCTAGTTTCGGATTCCATTTCAAGTATGTTGACAACCCCTTACGTCAACATAAGCGTGTCAGTCATGGCAACAAGTAAACGTGCCGGCAATGGCCGGTTTTGGCTTCTTTTCCGGTTACGTCAACAACCTCTTATGTCAACTTAAGCATGTCATGCGTGGCAACGGTTCAAAAAAGTCGGACAAATTCCAACCTTCGAGTTTCTACTTAAGGTCGACATATTAAACAGTGGAACCCGCTTAAGTTGGAGTCAGGAATAAATGTGCAAGCAAGGGCTAGTTTCGGTTTCCATTTTGGTTACGTCGCCGAGCGTCGATGCCAGTCGGCCAGTCATCAACATAAGTGGGTTCCACTGTAATATTTCTGTCTCTGGTTAGGGCTGGGCAATATGGCCAAAAACTGTATCACAAGCCAAAAGTTTGGACACACCTTCACCTCATTCAATGTGTTTTCTTTATTTTCATGACTATTTACATTGTAGATTGTCACTGAAGGCATCAAAACTATGAATGAACACGTGGAGTTATGTAAATAACTGAAAACATGTTTTATATTCTAGTTTCTTCAAAATAGCCACCCTTTGCTCTGATTACTGCTTTGCACACTCTTGGCATTCTCTCCATGAGCTCCAAGAGGTGGTCACCTGAAAGGGTTTTCACTTCACAGGTGTCATAGTTTTGATGCCTTCAGTGACAATCTACAATGTAAATAGTCATGAAAATAAAGAAAACGCATTTAATTGAGAAGGTGTGTCCAAACTTTTGGCCTGTACTGTATGTGTTTAATGTCGCTCGATATCAATAATTATTGATATTTTTTTATTTTTCTAATATAAGGACCAGGAAGAAAATATGCTAAAAGTGTTATTTTTTATGTAACCTTCCCTCTGTATGTAATAGTGTTAAAAATAATGTAAACAAAGAAATAACTATTTTCTGCAGGTTGAGTGCCAGGAAGTTGCTCTAAAGCAGTGACGGATCTGAATTATCTACGGCCCCCGAGATGATATTTGGTTAGTATAAGAACCGGCCCGCAGGCCACAGCCCCCTGCTTTGAAGGAAGTTACTTTTTGTCTGTGAGCCTGTTGAAAAATGTTTTCACTTGAAATTAGTGATAGAGCCATACAAAAATGTTAGATTATTCGTTTAATCCATCCATCCATTGTCTACCGCTTGTCCCGTTCGGGGTCGCTGGGGGTGCTGGAGCCTATCTCAGCTGCATTCGGGCGGAAGGCGGAGTACACCCTGGACAAGTAGCCACCTCATCGCAGGGCCAACACAGATAGACAGACAACATTCACACTCACAATCACACACTAGGGCCAATTTAGTGTTGCCAATCAACCTATCCCCAGGTGCATGTCTTTGGAGGTGGGAGGGGCCTATCCCCAGGTGCATGTCTTTGGAGGTGGGAGGAAGCCGGAGTACCCGGAGGGAACCCACGCAGTCACGGGGAGAACATGCAAACTCCACACAGAAATACCCCCGAGCCCGGGATTGAACTCGTATTGTGAAGCACACGCACTAACCCCTGTTCCACCGTGCTGCCCTATGACACTATTTCCACATTCACACACACATTCACACACTGATGGCGGTGCCATGACCACGACCCATCAGGAGGAAGGGTGAAGTGTCTTGCTCAAGGACACAACGGACGTGACTAGGTTGGCAGAAGCTGGGGATTGAACCAGGAACCCCCAGGTTGCTGGCACGGCCACTCGCCCAACCGCGCCACGCCGTCCCCTATTCATTTAATCATTAAATAAAATAGGTCTTGGTTCAATAGGTTATGTGCAATCATTTTGATATGTTTTAATAAACATTGAACCAGTCCGGCCCTCGGGTTGTAGCAAATTTGTTTTTTTGGCCCCTTTGATGTATTTGATTTTGACGTCCCTGCTCTAAAGGGTGAGCGCGGCTAAGATGGTGTGGTATTACCGCATACTTGCCAACCCTCCCGGATTTTCCGGGAGACTCCCGAAATTCAGCGCCTCTCCTGAAAACCTCCCGGGACAAATTTTCTCCCGAAAATCTCCCGAAATTCAGGCGGAGCTGGAGGCCACGCCCCCTCCAGCTCCATGCGGACCTGAGTGACGTGTTGACAGCCTGTTCACACGTCCGCTTTCCCACAATATAAATAGCTAATGATCGAGGGCGAGTTCTTGGTTTCTTATGTGGGTTTATTGTTAGGCAGTTTCATTAACGTCCTCCCAGCGCGGTAACAACACACAACAACAGCATTTCGTTTAGGTAAAGCAGTTCATCTGCCGTAAACAGCAATGATGTGACACTTTTAAACAGGACAATACTGCCATCTACTGTACATGCATATGTGACCCACCCATAATGTGTCACATTTTTGTGTTGATTTATTTATTTTATTTTGTGGTTTGAATTCGTTTTTGGAGCTGTCATTCCACATTTATCAGTATTCACATTGGTCAGTAGGGGGCAGTAGGGCGTTTCTTCCCAATTGAATGCTATCACCTGCAGACCGGAAGTGTCTTGTCATTCTGATGAGCGCGACCAGTCTGTGAACAATTGAAACGTCCTGTGTGCTTTCCCCCCCCCCCCCTGTATAACAGGTTAGTTTTGGTGAATCAACTCACTGAATAATATCCATGTGATCTTTATAAGTTTAAGTACACATTCTGATGGTGGAGCCTAACTCTAAAGTGTTTGTGAGTTGTAGTTTGTATTTGTGAATGAATCCAGTGCACAGCTGCAGTAATCAATACAAAATGGCGACTTGAGTACCGTATTTTCCGCACTATAAGGCGCACCTAAAAACCACAATTTTTCTCAAAAGCTGACAGTGCGCCTAATAACCCGGTGCGCTTTATTACGATTCATTTTCATAAAGTTTCGGTCTCGCAACTTCGGTAAACAGCCGCCATCTTTTTTCCCGGTAGAACAGGAAGCGCTTCTTCTTCTACGCAAGCAACCGCCAAGGAAAGCACCCGCCCCCATAGAACAGGAAGCGCTTCACCCGCCCCCATAGAACAGGAAGCGCTTCACCCGCCCCCGGAAGAAGAAGAAAAAACGCGCGGATATCACCGTACGTTTCATTTCCTGTTTACATCTGTAAAGACCACAAAATGGCTCCTACTAAACGATCCGGCTCATAAAAAGACGCAATCTCTCCATCCGCACACGGATTACTACCGTATTTCACAGCAACTGAACCGCACTGTGGAACGGGAGCACGTACGGTGAATATTCGCTCCACAGGGAATGAGAAGTCATCCTTCACTGTGGTTCTAGCTTGCCATGCTAACTTCCACTCATGGTGATATTCAAAAGGAAGACCTTGCCAAAAGAGACCTTTCCAGCCGGCGTCATCATAAAAGCTAACTCGAAGGGATGGATGGATGAAGAAAAGATGAGCGAGTGGTTAAGGGAAGTTTACGCGAAGAGGCCGGGTGGCTTTTTTCACACAGCTCCGAAGGCGAACACACCTTCACTAAGACGGGCAGACAGCCTCGGACGACATACGCCAACATCTGCCAGTGGATCGTAAATGCTTGGGCAGATATTTCGGTCACAACTGTGGTCCGAGCTTTCCGGAAGGCAGGATTCACAGAACTGCTGGACAACAGTGACACTGACTCCGGTGACTTCGACGAGACGGAACCGGCCATTTTGGATCCCGTATTCGCCCAACTTTTCAATTCGGACACCGAAGACGAAGAATTCGAAGGATTTACGAATGAAGAATAACTTCAGAAGGTGAGCGCTATGTTTATTTTGTGTGTTGTGACATTAACGTTCGAGCAACATTATGTTGCTATTGTTCTACACCATTTTGAATTTTACTATGTTTGTGATTGCACATTTGCGTACATTTTGGGACAGAGTTGTTAGAACGCTGGTTTTCAATATATTATTAAAGTTTGACTGAACTATCTGACTGTTTTTTTGACATTCACTTTAGCGCAGCGTTTTTTTGACATTCACTTTAGCGCAGCGTAGGCGCGGCTTTTAGTCCGGGGCGGCTTATTGGTGGACAAAATTATGAAATATGTAATTCATAGAAGGTGCGGCTAATAATCCGGTGCGCCTTATAGTGCGGAAAATACGGTACGCAATGTTTATATAGGAACTTCTGATCCTAATTCAGACTCCCAAAATAGAGCTCCCGTTTTCTTATTGATTTTATAATGTATATTTGTATAATGTGTGTGTTCTGAAATAGTGACAGAGAATAGAACAAGGATGGACAATTCAACCCTTAACTCAACAATTAGTAGATGAGTGTTATGTGTGTGTTTATGTGTAAATAAATGAACACTGAAATTCAAGTATTTATTTTATTTATGTATATATATATATATATATATATATATATATATATATATATATATATATACATATGTATGTATGTAATAACATATATATATATATATAGCTAGAATTCACTGAAAGTCAAGTATTTTTTATATATGTATATCTTACCCCCAACCACGCCCCCCGCCCCACCCCCGACCACCCCCCACCCCCACCTCCCGAAATCAGAGGTCTCAAGGTTGGCAAGTATGTATTACCGGTCTTGGTGGGAACGAGCGCCTTGTATGGTCTGACTACGGTCCCTTTGAAAAGATTTTTTAAAAAAGGTGACTTTTCATCTTTTATCCACAATTTCTTCATTTTTACTTGCTCTTCTCGCTCCGTGCAAAGAATCAACCGCCAGACAACAAGATGGCGCAACCTAACTTGATAGTTGATCATGATTGGCTGTTAGCGTGTCACCGCCACTTATCAGCAACCAGAGAGCGAGCGCTTTTGCTCACGCGACCAGCCTTGCTCGGAAACTTTACGGTTTCTTTCAACGAAGAAGGAAAAAAATGAACGGACGTTTTATCGGACACATTTTTTGTCGATATCGATTACGTGTCTAACGCGTTATGTAGCGATATCGTTTTATCGCCCAGCCCTAACGCTGGTGCACTGTACTGTACTGCGTCTGCTAGCATGGCGCTTTATTATGAAAATCTGCATCTTTAGACAAAGTGTGTTTTATCCCGAGGAGAGCAGTTAAAGAGCACACACTCAAACACACACACACACAGAGTTGATATCCCTGGGCCGCGTGAGGAGGCGTTGTGTTTAAAGAGCTAACACGACGACTAAAACACAGATTTATTCAAGACAAGCCAAAGACTTTAACACGTTTACACCAGAGAGCCCTCAGAGGAGGAAGACCCCCGCGGGTGCTTGCTTGCGTGTGTGTGTGTGTGTGTGTGTGTGTGTGTGTGTGTGTGTGTGTGTGTGTGTGTGTAGGGATAAGAGAAAGCAACGCACTGCTGGGAATGTACACACACACACACACACACACACACACACACACACACACACACATTCTTGTATTTCTTACATTCTTGAGACCCCTGAAAAATGCCTACCTCTTTAGAACCACCCTTTCTAGATATATAAAGATGTGCATTTACAACATTAATAATATATACATACTATGCAAATAAAATAAAAGAAGCTTGTTGTGAAAAATGAGTTGAAATTTCACAAGAAAAAGGTCACAAGGGAAAGTTACAGTTAAAAGTTAAAGTACCAATGATTGTCACACACACACACTAGGTGTGGTGAATATTGTCCTCTGCATTTGACCCCTCCCCTTGTTCACGCCCTGGGAGATGAGGGGAGCAGTGGGCAGCAGCAGTGGCCGCGCCCGGTAATCATTTTTGGTGATTTAACCCCCAATTCCAACCCTTGATGCTGAGTGCCAAGCAGGGAGGTAATGGGTCCCATTTTTTTAATAGTCTTTGGTATGACTCGGCCGGGGTTTGAACTCACAACTAGGGCTGGGCGATATATCGATATACGCGATATATCACGGGTTTGTCTCTGTGCGATATAGAAAAGGACTATATCGTGATATCGGAGTATACGTTCTCACGCAGTTGCTTTTAGCTGGTGTCATTACACGACAGGCTCTTCCCTCTCTTTCTTGTCTCTCCTTCTCAGACAGCAAGCGCACATTCTTACATACGTCACATACTGTCACGACATACGTCACATACGTATACGCCCTCGCGGCGCAGAGACGTAGCAGCATGGCTAAAGTTAGCTGTGGTGCGACTGGTAATACGAGAGAAAGAAGGTGCGAATCTGGTAACAAATGAAGGAAAAATGAATTCCCAAGAAAAACAGCAGGTGGTCCATCGTCTGACGCTGGTTTGGCTTCAAGTGGGAATATGTTGAACAGACAACCGTAATTTGTCAAGTGTGGGGAAAAACTGTTTCTACAAAAGGTAGCATTACTGCTAATACGTAGCATCATTTGAAAAAAGTCACCCGCTAGAGAATCAAGAGTGCTTACTCCGCATGTCAACATCTTTGTTCGGTGCCACACCATCAAAATGCCGAGGCAAACATTTCCACATCAACACCGTATGAAAAAAAGACTTCACGACAAAAGGAGATAAAGTCCGCAGGAACCTACCACATAGCGAAGGACATACACTATTTGATTTCCTATTATGCAGCTCATTTTTATTTGACACTTATTGAAATATCTAGTGTGACATCATGTTTTTAAACTATTGTAGTGGCGTTCTGTACAAAAAGTGCACTTTAATTTAGTGTTGTTTTGATATGTCATCTTAGTGACATCATGCACAAAAAAAGTGCACCAATAGCTTGTTTTAAAATGTCTCTGACAATCTTGCACTTTCTGTTTTGGAAATGACATGAATGCTTGTGCCACTGCTTAATAACTGTTTAATAAATGCACTTTTGGTCAATTGACTTAGTTGTGATTTCCTTCTCTGCCTGAAAGTTTAAAATGAGCATATATTAATGCAGTATGTAGAAGAATGTTTTAATGTAGACACATAGAATCATCATACTGCTGTGATAATATGTATCAAGTGTTCATTCAAGGCTAATGCAAAATATCGAGATATATATCGTGTATCGCGATATGGCCTAAAAATATCGAGATATTAAAAAAAGGCAATATCGCCCAGCCCTACTCACAACCTACCGATCTCAGGGCGGACACTCTAACCACTAGGCCACTTTTTCACAAGAAAAACTATTTTACTCAACGCAAGTTAAAATTTTACAAGAAAAACATTTGTCCAATATTATGATAAAAGTTGGAATTTTACTCAATATTTTGCGAAAAAGGTCACAATTTTATAAGAAAACTTTAACATTTTGGCAATATTATAATAATAATCGTAATTTTACTCTGCTAAATTATGACAAAAGTCATAATTTTACTCAAAAAATGTCACTATTTAACAAGAACAACAAAAAAATTGGCAATATTGTGACAAGTCAGAATTTTATATAACTACTGTCACCATTTTGCATTAAAAAAGTAATCATTTTACGAGAATATATTGCAATATTACAGAAACAGAAAGAATATGAGAAATTGTTCCCAGTTTTAGAAGAAAAAAGTTGACACATTGTGAGAAAAAGACTGCTTTTAGTAAAAAAAAAATGTTGTTTGTTTGTAGTTATATAAGTATAAAATATAAAATATAAAATTATGACAAAAATCATAATTTTACTCAAAAAATGGCACTATTTTACAAGAACAACAAAAAAATAACTAATGTCACCATTTTGCATAAAAAAAGTAATAATTTCACAAGAAAATATTGCAATATTACAGAAACAGAAACATGAGAAATTGTTCCCAATTTTATAAGAAAAAAGTTGACACATTGTGAGAAAAAGACTGCTTTTAGTAAAAAAAAATGTTGTTTGTTTGTAATTATATAAGTATAAAATACAAAATATAAAATTATGACAAAAATCATAATTTTACTCCAAAAAATGTCACTATTTTAGAAGAACAACAAAAAACTTGGCAATATTGTGATAAAAGTCAGAATTTTATATAACTAATGTCACCATTTTGCATTTAAAAAGTAATAATTTTACGAGAAAATATTGCAATATTACAGAAACAGAAAGAATATGAAAAAATTGTTCCCAATTTTATAAGAAAAAAGTTGACACATTGTGAGAAAAAGACTGCTTTTAGTAAACAAAATGTTTGTTTGTAATGGCAGTGTTTCCCACACATTCATTTATTTGTGGCGGCCCGCCACGAAAGAATTACGTCCGCCACAAATTGATTTTTCGGCTTTTGACTCGCTCGACCGCTCATAAAAGCAATGGGACTCTGTCTGTGAATGTACCTTGTAGTTACAACTCCGGTGCAGTAGGTGGCGGTAGCCTACTATGCATTGTAACTCCGCCAATAGCACTTAATTCACCTGGTGGGCCAGAAGAAGAAGAAGACGGCGTAATAAAACAACGGACCGACCGGATCAAAATACGAGGGTAATATAGGTTGTAGGTAGATAAGTTATAGCTGCATCGCTCGCGGCTCGTCATATATTTAACGTTAATCCGCGATTTCACCGAGCGTTTCACTGACGGTGAGCAGCCTGACGCTGCTTCATTAACACCGCCGCTGTTGTCACGTCACGTGTTACCATACCGACGAGCTAACGTGTCCAGGTTATAACCCTGTTGTCAATAAACACACATGGAGACGGTGCTTCAGATACTGCATTAATAATGAAGCTAAATTGTCCACTGTCCACTGCAGCATGTGAATGCAATGAAAATAATAAAATCTGAGCCAACCAGCTGTAAAAATGTTGTCCAGGTTAATGTTTTGGCCATTAAAGGCCCTTCATTTCAAGATTTCAACTGTGATCGGGCTTTAAACAGGTAGCTGACCTGTTCAGATGGGTGTAACTCAGGGGTGCTCACACTTTTTCTGCAGGCGAGCTACTTTTCAATTGATCAAGTCGTGGGGATCTACCTCATTCATATATATCATTTATATTTACTTATTTATGAAATATATGTTTTTGTTAACAAGTTAAAGGTGTTTAATGATAATGCAAGCATGTTTAACACATATAGTTAATATTGTTAACAAGTTAAAGGTGTTTAAAGATAATACAAGCATGTTTAACACATATTGTTAATAAATTAAAGGTGTTTAATGATAATACAAGTATGTTTAATACATATAGTTAATATTGTTAACACGTTAAAGGTGTTTAATGACAATACAAGCATGTTTAACACATATAGTTAATATTGTTAACAAGTTAAAGGTGTTTAAAGATAATACAAGCATGTTTAACACATATAGCTAATATTGTTAACAAGTTAAAGGTGTTTAAAAATAATACAAGCATGTTTAACACATATAGATTCCTTTCTTTCATGAAGACAAGAATATACGTTGGTGTATTACCTGATTGTGATGACTTGCATTGATAGGAATCAGACAGTGGTGATGATAACGTCCGCATTTTCGAATGGAGGAGAAAAAAAGTCCTCCTTTCTGTCCAATACCACATGAAAGTGGTTGGTTTTTGGCATCTTATTTGTCCAGCTTCTGTACTCCTTTGTATACACTTTACAAGAAATACATTGTCGGCAAACTCCGTAGCTTGCTAGCTTGTGCACGCCAGCTTTCTGAGACTCTTATTTTGTTAGCGCAACTGCGCAGTCGGTCTTTGGAGTTTTGACGACAGGTACGGCGCCAGAGTCTGTTGAAATAAAGTGTTTCTCGCCTTCCTGTCGGTAATTTTAATGAGCTAAATATGTACATAAAGTGTTGTACTTATATTCCAACTCCGCGTTTTTCTTGGTCATCGCCGCTGCCGCCGTCACCCCCCGCCCCCTGACCACACCACCACAAATAGATGCCTGTCCTGTGGGAAACACTGAATGGTTTGTAATTTGTCTTCATTTTTTACTTCAAGTTATTACAGTATGTCTCCATATACATATTTATTTTTATTGCTTTATTAATTTTGGCCTAACGGGCATATTTCAATTTCTTACACACACTTGTTATTACATATGTTGGCCAGAGGGCGAGCATTTCGAATTTTTTACACACTTGTTATTTCATATGTTGACCAGAGGCGGAGCACTTTTAAAACCGACACAGATGCAATGTTTTGTCCGCATTAGGACGATAATTTCGGTCCTAACTTGTTCACCGGTCCTCATATGGACGGTACTTTTCCTTGTTGATGTCTCAAGAAGAGTAGAAATACAAGAACACACACATGCACACACACACACACACACCCGTACACACACACACACGTTTCCCAGGACGGCGCTGGTCCATTAAAGAGCGCTTTGAAGACAATTGAGGTGCGAGCAGACTGATCAAGGCTGCTTTATCCCTCCCAGCACATCTATTAGCATTAGCCTCATTATACAACACCTATTATTATTAGCTGCAAAAAACGCGGCGCCCCGAGCGGCGGGGGACGGCCCCCGTAAACAAATCTATTATTGGTGATGAATTGCACAATAACGCGCGCATAATGGCGCGCTCGCTGCAAACCTGCCGAGGTGCTGAACTGCGGGGGGAGGGGGAAAAAAATGAAAAAGTCAGATTTGAATAAACGACAGGCCAGACAAAGACTGTTAGAGCTTTTTATTATTATTATTATTATTATTATTATTGATTAAAGAGGCCGTGATGTGCTGTGTTAACACTGTGGCTCGCTAACACTAATGTTGAAAACCCAAAAGGAGCAGAGGAACATTACATTTATCTTCATTACTGCGTCCCAACAGCATTTATTCTCATTTTATTTGGATTATGTTCACATTTGTGTGTTTACATCCCTACTTTACATCTTTAAACAGGCCAAAAGTGGTTACTCTGTCCTTTGACTTAACCCTTGTGTGGTGTTCGGGTCTGTGGGACCCGTTTTCATTTTTTTATTAAAAGAAAAATGATACAATTAATTAATTTTTCAAAATGAGACTCACTGACTTTGGCTCATTTTCTGTGAAGAACATATATCAGAATGGTAAATGGTAAATGGGTTGTACTTGTATAGCGCTTTTCTACCTTTTTAAGGAACTCAAAGCGCTTTGACACTATTTTCCACATTCACCCATTCACACACACACATTCACACACTGATGTTGGGAGCTGCCATGCAAGGCGCTAACCAGGGGCATTAAATACCTATTTAATGACCACACACCATACACCCCCCCTATTAGAGATGCGCGGTTTGCGGACACAACCGCGGAGTCCGCGGATTATCCGCGGTTCGGGCGGTTGAAATAAAAAAAAATTAGATTTTATCCGCGGGTCGGGTCGGGCGGTTGAAATAAAAAAAAATTAGATTTTAAATAGATTCAGGCGGGTGGCAGTTAAACCAATTCGGAAATATATATACATAGTTAAATGTTGTTACCCACATACGAAAAACGAGCAGGCACCTGCTGCATATGCCACAACAGAAGAAGAAAAAAAAAAAGAGATGGACACTTTTACGGAGCGGAGAAGGGACCGAAGGGTCCGGGACTGAGGCCCTTTCCCCGAGAGGGCCCCACCGGGAGCCGTAGCTGAGGTGATCCGCGAGAAGGGCCCGACGCACGTCCAGGGTCACCACCGCGCCCACCGCACGACACCCCGCCTCGTCCGCCTTCGCCGCGGCCGGCGTCACGCGCAGCAGGTAAGCAGCTTACCTGCCCGCCACCCCCGTGGCCGGGGGATCGTAACAGGGGTCACTCCGCGCGCTCCGCCCGCGCAGCTTACCTGCCCGCCACCCCCGTTGCCGGGGGCGCGTAACAGGGGTCACTCCGCGCGCAGTGCGCTCACGAAAGGGGTGGGGCAAGCAGAACTGGCGCTGCGGGATGAACCGAACGCCGGGTTAAGGCGCCCGATGCCGACGCTCATCAGACCCCAGAAAAGGTGTTGGTTGATACAGACAGCAGGACGGTGGCCATGGAAGTCGGAACGCGCTAAGGAGTGTGTAACAACCCACCTGCCGAATCAACTAGCCCTGAAAATGGATGGCGCTGGAGCGTCGGGCCCATACCCGGCCGTCGCCGGCAGCGAGAGCCGCTAGGGCTAGGCCGCGACGAGTAGGATGGGCGCCGCGGTGCGCGCTGAAGCCTCGGGCGCGAGCACCACATCGCACCTCCACGCGCTTGGAGGTGCGCTCAGCACGGCTCCCAGATGATTGCTGCATTGGATCAGTCGCCTTTCTTTAACAGGCAAAAGCTTTATAACCTCACTAATGCCTTGCATCGTCTATATTAGGTATATAACAACGGGCGGGTGCGGGCGGGTGCGGTGTTGATTAAATGTTAATTCGGGTGGATGCGGATGGTTGACGACTTTTGTCATGCGGTTGCGGATGAAATAATTGCCTATCCGCGCATCTCTACCCCCTATACATTTCTATTACATATCAGATGCCCGGGTCCTCTGGACCCGGGGCTAATAGAAGTGTGGAAATTGATGTTCTGTGTACCACACACACACACACACACACACACACACACACACACACACAGCAGGCCTAGACAGGAGGAGGACAGAGTGTAGGTACACAGAACATCAGAGGGTCAAATGTGCGAGAAAATGAGAGCAGACAGTGTTGACAAACAATGTTGCAACCTTGTGTGGGAACCGTAGGTACAGAAACACAAAAGAAGAATCCCTGTGGGATGCAGAAACTGGCAGATAAATTTTCCGTCCAACGTTCATATTGTTGTTACTCAGCCAGCTTTTGCGGGTCTGATGGACCCGTTGCATTTTGTGGCTTTTAATGCCTCACAATCAAACACTTGTATGTTAAAATACTGAACAGATGTATATTGGGATAAGGTAAACATCTGTTCAGTATTTTAAAATAAAAGTGATTGTTTAGTAGTTGTTCTATTGTGCCAAAGTCGCCACTAGGTAGCGCTACTACATGCTAAAACAGGGGTGCCCAAACACTGAGGGCTACAGACTGACAGATCAGGGGCCATTTTGGTTGTTTTCAAAGAAATAGGTATACAATTTCAGGAGAAATTGTGTGTGAATGCTGAAGAGCCAAAGCTGAACTGATATGCTAACAGTTAGCACGTTGGCCAAATAGCATCAAGTAACAAAAATATAAGCAAAAAAAAAAAAAAAAATGAAGCGAGAATGCTGACAAATAAATACATTACTCTAAGGCAGTGGTTCTTAACCTGGGTTCGATCGAACCCTAGGGGTTCGGTGAGTCGGGCTCAGGGGTTCGGCGGAGGTCAAGACACACCCGACTCATCGTGTAAATAAAAACTTCTCCCTATCGGCGTATTACGGATACGGCAACAGCAGAAGTCAGACTGATTTGCAGGTGTGTAATTTGTTGTGAGTTCATGCTCTGTGTTGGTTTTGTTGCTTGAACAAGGTGATGTTCATGCAAGGTTCATTTTGTGCACCAGTAAAAAACCATGGTAACACTTTAGTACGGGGAACATATTCACCATTAATTAGTTGCTTATTAACATGCAAATTAGTAACATATTGGCTCTTAACTAGTCATTATTAAGTACTTATTAATGACTTATTCGGCATGGCCTTATTATAACCCTAACCCTCTAACCCTGGCCCTAACCCTCTAACCCTAACCCTAACCAAATAACTGTAAATTAAGTCTTTGTTACTTAGAATATGTTCCCCATACTAAAGTGTTACCAAAAACATATAACTTTGTCTTGAATTTGAAAAAAAACATTTTATTTTTCACTAAAGAAGGGTTCGGTGAATGCGCAAATGAAACTGGTGGGGTTCGGTATCTCCAACAAGGTTAAGAACCATTGCTCTAAGGTGTGTATTTTGTTTAAAATGCTATCCTGCTAACGTTAAAAAGCATCAAGTACATAATATGATGGAAAAGTGACTCAGAGGTGCCCAAACTTTTTCCACTCTGAGGGCCACAAAACTGAAAAAAATCAAAGGACGGAGAGGCCATTTTGGTAGTTTCCGAAGAACTACAAAATGAAATTTCATTACAAATTTCATGTGAATGCTGAAAAGCTAAAACCCATCTGAAATGCTAACAGATAGCAAACTGGCCAAATAGCGTCAAGTAACAAAAAAAAGCTAAAAAAAAATCTAACTGGCAGTATTATACTAGCATGCTAATAATAGCATGCTTACAGTTAGCATTAGTGAAATATCAAAGTATATGACACTATGGTGTATACCTGCTAAGTCAGCTAAAAAAAAAAAGCTAACATGATAATGCTAGCATGTGCGAACTGTAACCTGCGTCAAGTACTTAAATTCGTTTAAAATGCAAAAAGTTCAATTTTAGAAGAAATTTCGTGTGAATGCTAAAAGCCAACGCCAAACTGAAATGCTATCTGATAGCACGCTCGCCAAATAGCGTCAAGTAATAAAAATATAAGCAAAATGAGCTGGAAAAAAAAGATAGAATGCTGACTGTGTTATCCTAACATGCTAACAATAGCATGTTTAAAGTTAGCATTAGTGACATATACCAAAGTATATGACACTATGGAGTATACCTGCTAAGTCAGCTAAAAAAACTATCATGCCAATGTGCTAACTGTAACCTGCATCAAGTACCAAAGTAAATTACTCTAAGGTGTGTTTTTTTTATGCTAGCCTGCTAATGTTAGCATGCATCAAGTACCAAAATATGACTGAGGTCAGGGTTAGGGTTAGGGTTAGGGCTGGAGTTGGGGTTATGGTTTGAGTTTGGGTTAGGGTTGGGGTTAGGGTTGGGCATAAAGAAAAAGAGTTGGTTAGGGTTGGGGTTGTGGTTAGGTTTAGGGTTAGGGTTAGGCATAAAGAAAAAGAGTTGGTTAAGGTTAGGGTTGGGGTTGGGGTTAGGTTTAGGTTAGGGTTAGGGTCAGGCATAAAGAAAGCGAGTTGGTTAGGGTTAAGGTTAGGTTTGAGTCAGGGGTGCTCAAACCTTTTCCACTGAGGGCCACAGACTGAAGAGATCAAAGGATAGGGGGGGCATTTTGGTAGTGTTAAAAAAACTAGAAAATGTATATGTATATGACACTATGGTGTATACCTGCTAAGTCAGCTAAAAAAAACTATCATGCCAATGTGCTAACTGTAACCTGCATCAAGTACCAAAATAAGTTACTCTAAGGTGTGTATTTTTCTTTTAATGCTAGCCTGCTAATGTTAGCACGCATCAAGTACATAGGGTTAGGGTTAGGGTTAGGTTTAGGATTAGGATTAGGATTAGGGTTAGGGTTGGAGTTTGGGGTTAGGGTTGGGGTTGGGGTTGGAGTTGGGGTTGGGGTTGGGGTTAGGCATAAAGAAAAAGGGTTGGTTAGGGTTAGGGTTAGGGTTAGGATTAGGGTTAGGCATACAGAAAAAGTGTTGGTTAGGGTTAGGGCTAGGGTTAGGGTTAGAGTTGGGGTTTGAGTTTGGGGTTAGGGTTGGGGTTGGAGTTGGGGTTAGGGTTAGGGTTAGGATTAGGATTAGGGTTAGGGTTAGGGTAAAGCTTAAAGAAAAATAGTTGGTTAGGATTAGGGTTAGGTTTAGGGTTGGAGTTGGGGTTTGAGTTTGGGGTTAGGGTTGGAGTTGGGGTTAGGGTTAGGGTTTGGGTTGGGGTTAGGATTAGGATTAGGGTTTGGGTAAAGCATAAAGAAAAATAGTTGGTTAGGATTAGGGTTAGGTTTAGGGTTGGAGTTGGGGTTGGGGTTAGGGTTGGGGTTGGAGTTGGAGTTGGGGTTAGGGTTAGGGTTGGGGTTAGGATTAGGGTTAGGATTAGGATTAGGCATAAAGAAAAATAGTTGGTTAGGGTTAGGGTTAGGATTAGGGTTAGGGCTAGGCATAAAGAAAAAGGGTTGGTTAGGGTTAGGGCTAGGGTTAGGGATTAGGGTTAGGGTTGGGGATAGGGTTAGGATTAGGGTTAGGATTAGGGTTCGGGTTAGGCATAAAGAAAAAGAGTTGGTTAGGGTTAGGGTTGGGGTTGTGGTTAGGTTTAGGGTTAGGCATAAAGAAAGAGAGTTGGTCGGGTTAGGGTTAGGTTTGAGTCAGGGGTGCTCAAACCTTTTCCACTGAGGGCCACAGACTGAAGAGATCAAAAGGATAGGGGGGCCAACAATAGAATGCTTAAAGTTAGCATTAGTGTCATATATCAAAGTATATGACACTATGGTGTATACCTGCTAAATCAGCTAAAAAAATATATATCATGCCAATGTGCTAACTGTAACCTGCATAAGGTACCAAAATAAGTTACTCTGAGGTGTGTATTTTTTTTTTTAAATGCTAGCCTGCTAATGTTAGCACGCATCAAGTACATAGGGTTAGGGTTAGGTTTAGGGTTAGGGTTGGAGTTGGAGTTTGAGGTTAGGGTTAGGGTTAGGGTTGGGGTTAGCGATAGAATTAGGGTTAGGATTAGGATTAGGGTTCGGGTTAGGCATAAAGAAAAAGCGTTGGTTAGGGTTAGGATTAGGGTTAGGCATAAAGAAAAAGTGTTGGTTAGGGTTAGGGTTAGGGTTGGAGTTGGGGTTTGAGTTTGGGGTTAGGGTTGGGGTTGGAGCTGGGGTTAGGGTTAGGGATAGGGTTAGGCATAAAGAAAAGTAGTTGGTTAGGGTTAGGATTAGGGTTAGGCATAAAGAAAAAGAGTTGGTTAGGGTTAGGGCTAGGGTTAGGGTTAGGTTTAGGTTTGTAGTTGGGGTTGGAGTTTGGGGTTAGTGTTGGAGTTGGGGTTAGGGTTGGGATTAGGTTTACGATTAGGGTTAGGGTTAGGCATAAAGAAAAATAGTTGGTTAGGGTTAGGGTTAGGATTAGGATTAGGGTTATTTATAAAGAAAAAGAGTTGGTTAGGGTTAGGGCTAGGGTTAGGGTTTGGGTTGGGGATAGGGTTAGAATTAGGGTTCGGGTTAGGCATAAAGAAAGAGAGTTGGTTAGGGTTAGGGTTAGGATTAGGGTTAGGTATAAAGAAAAAGAGTTGGTTAGTGTTAGGGCTAGGGTTAGGGTTAGGGTTAGGGTTGGGGTTGGGGATAGGGTTAGGATTAGGGTTCAGGTTAGGCATAAAGAAAAATAGTTGGTTAGGGTTAGGGTTAGGGTTAGGGTTAGGGTTGGGGTTGTGGTTAGGTTTAGGGTTAGGGTTGGGCGTAAAGAAAGAGAGTTGGTTAGGGTTAGGGTTAGGTTTGAGTCAGGGGTGCTCAAACTTTTTCCACTGAGGGCCACAGACTGAAGAGATCAAAGGATAGGGGGGCAAACAATAGCATGCTTAAAGTTAGCAGGTGTATACCTGCTGAATCAGCTAAAAAAATATATATCATGCCAATGTGCTAACTGTAACCTGCATAAAGTACCAAAATAAGTTAATCTGAGGTGTGTATTTTTTTTTAATGCTAGCCTGCTAATGTTAGCATGCATCAAGTACATAGGGTTAGGGTTAGGGTTAGGTTTAGGATTAGGGTTAGGGTTAGGGTTGGAGTTGGAGTTTGGGGTTAGGGTTAGGGATAGGGTTAGAATTAGGGTTAGGATTAGGGTTAGGCATAAAGAAATAGAGTTGGTTAGGGTTAGGATTAGGGTTAGGCATAAAGAAAAATTGTTGGTTAGGGTTAGGGCTAGGGTTAGGGTTGGAGTTGGGGTTTGAGTTTGGGGTTAGGATTGGGGTTGGAGCTGGGGTTAGGGTTAGGGTTGGGGTTAGGATTAGGGTTAGGATTAGGCATAAAGAAAAATAGTTGGCTAGGGTTAGGGTTAGGATTAGGGTTAGGATTAGGGTTAGGCATGAAGAAAAATAGTTGGTTAGGGTTAGGGCTAGGGTTAGGGTTAGGTTTAGGGTTGTAGTTGGGGTTGGAGTTTGGGGTTAGGGTTGGAGTTGGGGTTAGGGTTGGGGTTGGGATTAGGTTTACGATTAGGGTTACGATTAGGGTTTGGGTTAGGCATAAAGAAAAATAGTTGGTTAGGGTTAGGGCTAGGGCTAGGGTTAGGGTTGGGGATAGGGTTAGGATTAGGATTAGGGTTTGGGTTAGGCATAAAGAAAGAGAGTTGGTTAGGGTTAGGGTTAGGATTAGGGTTAGGTATAAAGAAAAAGAGTTGGTTAGGGTTAGGGCTAGGGTTAGGGTTAGGGTTAGGGGTTAGGGTTGGGGTTGGGGATAGGGTTAGGATTAGGGTTTGGGTCAGGCATAAAGAAAAATAGTTGGTTAGCGTTAGGGTTGGGGTTGTGGTTAAGTTTAGGGTTAGGGTTAGGCATAAAGAAAGAGAGTTGGTTAGGGTTAGGGTTAGGTTTGAGTCAGGGGTGCTCAAACCTTTTCCACTGAGGGCCACAGACTGAAGAGATCAAAAGGATAGGGGGGCTAACAATAGAATGCTTAAAGTTAGCATTAGTGGCATATATCAAAGTATATGACACTATGGTGTATACCTGCTAAATCAGCTAAAAAATATATATCATGCCAATGTGCTAACTGTAACCTGCATAAAGTACCAAAATAAGTTACTCTGAGGTGTGTATTTTTTTTTTTAATGCTAGCCTGCTAATGTTAGCACGCATCAAGTACATAGGGTTAGGGTTAGGGTTAGGTTTAGGATTAGGGTTAGGGTTGGAGTTGGAGTTTGGGGTTAGGGTTAGGGATAGGGTTAGGATTAGGATTAGGGTTAGGATTAGGCATAAAGAAATAGAGTTGGTTAGGGTTAGGATTAGGGTTAGGCATAAAGAAAAAGTGTTGGTTAGGGTTAGGGCTAGGGTTAGGGTTAGGGTTAGGGTTGGAGTTGGGGTTTGAGTTTGGGGTAAGGGTTAGGGTTGGGGTTGGAGCTGGGGTTAGGGTTAGGGTTGGGGTTAGGATTAGGGTTAGGATTAGGGTTAGGATTAGGGTTAGGATTAGGCATAAAGCAAAATAGTTGGCTAGGGTTAGCATTAGGGTTAGGATTAGGGTTAGGCATAAAGAAAAATAGTTGGTTAGGGTTAGGGCTAGGGTTAGGGTTAGGTTTAGGGTTGTAGTTGGGGTTGGAGTTAGGGTTGGAGTTGGGGTTAGGGTTGGGGTTGGGATTAGGTTTACGATTAGGGTTACGATTAGGGTTAGGGTTAGGGTTAGGCATAAAGAAAAATAGTTGGTTAGGGTTAGGGCTAGGGTTAGGGTTAGGGTTAGGGTTGGGGATAGGGTTAGGATTAGGGTTAGGATTAGGATTAGGGTTCGGGTTAGGCATAAAGAAAGAGAGTTGGTTAGGGTTAGGATTAGGGTTAGGTATAAAGAAAAAGAGTTGGTTAGGGTTAGGGCTAGGGTTAGGGTTAGGGTTAGGGGTTAGGGTTGGGGTTGGGGATAGGGTTAGGATTAGGGTTAGGATTAGGGTTCGGGTTAGGCATAAAGAAAAATAGTTGGTTAGGGTTAGGGTTGGGGTTGTGGTTAGGTTTAGGGTTAGGGTTAGGCATAAAGAAAGAGAGTTGGTTAGGGTTAGGGTTAGGGTTAGGTTTGAGTCAGGGGTGCTCAAACCTTTTCCACTGAGGGCCACAGACTGAAGAGATCAAAGGATAGGGGGGCTAACAATAGCATGCTTAAAGTTAACATTAGTGTCATATATCAAAGTATATGACACTATGGTGTATACCTGCTAAATCAGCTAAAAAAAACTATCATGCCAATGTGCTAACTGTAACCTGCATAAAGTACCAAAATAAGGTGTGTATTTTTTTTTTTAATGCTAGCCTGCTAATGTTAGCACGCATCAAGTACATAGGGGTAGGGTTAGGGTTAGGTTTAGGATTAGGGTTAGGGATAGGGTTAGGGTTAGGCATAAAGAAAAGAGTTGGTTAGGATTAGGGTTAGGCATAAAGAAAAAGTGTTGGTTAGGGTTAGGGCTAGTGCTAGGGTTAGGGTTAGGGTTGAAGTTTGAGTTTG
Organism: Nerophis lumbriciformis; assembly: GCF_033978685.3. Classification (NCBI taxonomy): domain Eukaryota; kingdom Metazoa; phylum Chordata; class Actinopteri; order Syngnathiformes; family Syngnathidae; genus Nerophis; species Nerophis lumbriciformis. Next base: position 11,735,117 of record NC_084553.2, read on the forward strand.
GGGTTAGGGTTAGGGTTGGGGTTAGGGATAGGGTTAGGATTAGGGGTAGGGTTAGGCATAAAGAAAAGAGTTGGTTAGGGTTAGGATTAGGGTTAGGCATAAATAAAAGGTGTTGGTTAGGGTTAGGGCTAGGGTTAGGGTTAGGGTTGGAGTTGGGGTTTGAGTTTGGGGTTAGGGTTAGGGTTAGGGTTGGGGTTGGGGTTAGAGCTGGGGTTAGGGTTAGGGTTAGGGTTGGGGTTAGGATTAGGATTAGGGTTAGGTATAAAGAAAAATAGTTGGTTAGGGTTAGGATTAGGGTTAGGATTAGGGTTAGGATTAGGGTTAGGCATAAAGAAAAAGGGTTGGTTAGGGTTAGGGCTAGGGTTAGGGTTAGGTTTAGGGTTGTAGTTGGAGTTTGGGTTAGGGTTGGGGTTATGATTAGGGTTACGATTAGGGTTAGGGTTAGGCATAAAGAAAATAGTTGGTTAGGGTTAGGGTTAGGATTAGGATTAGGATTAGGCATAAAGAAAAAGAGTTGGTTAGGGTTAGGGCTAGGGTTAGGGTTAGGGGTTAGGGTTGGGGTTGGGGATAGGGTTAGGATTAGGGTTAGGGTTCGTTCGGGTTAGGCATAAAGAAAAAGAGTTGTTTAGGGTTAGGGTTAGGGTTGGGGTTGGAGTTGGGGTTAGGGTTAGGGTTAGGATTAGGATTAGGGTTAGGGTTAGGGTAAAGCTTAAAGAAAAATAGTTGGTTAGGATTAGGGTTAGGTTTAGGGTTGGAGTTGGGGTTTGAGTTTGGGGTTAGGGTTGGAGTTGGGGTTAGGGTTAGGGTTTGGGTTGGGGTTAGGATTAGGATTAGGGTTTGGGTAAAGCATAAAGAAAAATAGTTGGTTAGGATTAGGGTTAGGTTTAGGGTTGGAGTTGGGGTTGGGGTTAGGGTTGGGGTTGGAGTTGGAGTTGGGGTTAGGGTTAGGGTTGGGGTTAGGATTAGGGTTAGGATTAGGATTAGGCATAAAGAAAAATAGTTGGTTAGGGTTAGGGTTAGGATTAGGGTTAGGGCTAGGCATAAAGAAAAAGGGTTGGTTAGGGTTAGGGCTAGGGTTAGGGATTAGGGTTAGGGTTGGGGATAGGGTTAGGATTAGGGTTAGGATTAGGGTTCGGGTTAGGCATAAAGAAAAAGAGTTGGTTAGGGTTAGGGTTGGGGTTGTGGTTAGGTTTAGGGTTAGGCATAAAGAAAGAGAGTTGGTCGGGTTAGGGTTAGGTTTGAGTCAGGGGTGCTCAAACCTTTTCCACTGAGGGCCACAGACTGAAGAGATCAAAAGGATAGGGGGGCCAACAATAGAATGCTTAAAGTTAGCATTAGTGTCATATATCAAAGTATATGACACTATGGTGTATACCTGCTAAATCAGCTAAAAAAATATATATCATGCCAATGTGCTAACTGTAACCTGCATAAGGTACCAAAATAAGTTACTCTGAGGTGTGTATTTTTTTTTTTAAATGCTAGCCTGCTAATGTTAGCACGCATCAAGTACATAGGGTTAGGGTTAGGTTTAGGGTTAGGGTTGGAGTTGGAGTTTGAGGTTAGGGTTAGGGTTAGGGTTGGGGTTAGCGATAGAATTAGGGTTAGGATTAGGATTAGGGTTCGGGTTAGGCATAAAGAAAAAGCGTTGGTTAGGGTTAGGATTAGGGTTAGGCATAAAGAAAAAGTGTTGGTTAGGGTTAGGGTTAGGGTTGGAGTTGGGGTTTGAGTTTGGGGTTAGGGTTGGGGTTGGAGCTGGGGTTAGGGTTAGGGATAGGGTTAGGCATAAAGAAAAGTAGTTGGTTAGGGTTAGGATTAGGGTTAGGCATAAAGAAAAAGAGTTGGTTAGGGTTAGGGCTAGGGTTAGGGTTAGGTTTAGGTTTGTAGTTGGGGTTGGAGTTTGGGGTTAGTGTTGGAGTTGGGGTTAGGGTTGGGATTAGGTTTACGATTAGGGTTAGGGTTAGGCATAAAGAAAAATAGTTGGTTAGGGTTAGGGTTAGGATTAGGATTAGGGTTATTTATAAAGAAAAAGAGTTGGTTAGGGTTAGGGCTAGGGTTAGGGTTTGGGTTGGGGATAGGGTTAGAATTAGGGTTCGGGTTAGGCATAAAGAAAGAGAGTTGGTTAGGGTTAGGGTTAGGATTAGGGTTAGGTATAAAGAAAAAGAGTTGGTTAGTGTTAGGGCTAGGGTTAGGGTTAGGGTTAGGGTTGGGGTTGGGGATAGGGTTAGGATTAGGGTTCAGGTTAGGCATAAAGAAAAATAGTTGGTTAGGGTTAGGGTTAGGGTTAGGGTTAGGGTTAGGGTTGGGGTTGTGGTTAGGTTTAGGGTTAGGGTTGGGCGTAAAGAAAGAGAGTTGGTTAGGGTTAGGGTTAGGTTTGAGTCAGGGGTGCTCAAACTTTTTCCACTGAGGGCCACAGACTGAAGAGATCAAAGGATAGGGGGGCAAACAATAGCATGCTTAAAGTTAGCAGGTGTATACCTGCTGAATCAGCTAAAAAAATATATATCATGCCAATGTGCTAACTGTAACCTGCATAAAGTACCAAAATAAGTTAATCTGAGGTGTGTATTTTTTTTTAATGCTAGCCTGCTAATGTTAGCATGCATCAAGTACATAGGGTTAGGGTTAGGGTTAGGTTTAGGATTAGGGTTAGGGTTAGGGTTGGAGTTGGAGTTTGGGGTTAGGGTTAGGGATAGGGTTAGAATTAGGGTTAGGATTAGGGTTAGGCATAAAGAAATAGAGTTGGTTAGGGTTAGGATTAGGGTTAGGCATAAAGAAAAATTGTTGGTTAGGGTTAGGGCTAGGGTTAGGGTTGGAGTTGGGGTTTGAGTTTGGGGTTAGGATTGGGGTTGGAGCTGGGGTTAGGGTTAGGGTTGGGGTTAGGATTAGGGTTAGGATTAGGCATAAAGAAAAATAGTTGGCTAGGGTTAGGGTTAGGATTAGGGTTAGGATTAGGGTTAGGCATGAAGAAAAATAGTTGGTTAGGGTTAGGGCTAGGGTTAGGGTTAGGTTTAGGGTTGTAGTTGGGGTTGGAGTTTGGGGTTAGGGTTGGAGTTGGGGTTAGGGTTGGGGTTGGGATTAGGTTTACGATTAGGGTTACGATTAGGGTTTGGGTTAGGCATAAAGAAAAATAGTTGGTTAGGGTTAGGGCTAGGGCTAGGGTTAGGGTTGGGGATAGGGTTAGGATTAGGATTAGGGTTTGGGTTAGGCATAAAGAAAGAGAGTTGGTTAGGGTTAGGGTTAGGATTAGGGTTAGGTATAAAGAAAAAGAGTTGGTTAGGGTTAGGGCTAGGGTTAGGGTTAGGGTTAGGGGTTAGGGTTGGGGTTGGGGATAGGGTTAGGATTAGGGTTTGGGTCAGGCATAAAGAAAAATAGTTGGTTAGCGTTAGGGTTGGGGTTGTGGTTAAGTTTAGGGTTAGGGTTAGGCATAAAGAAAGAGAGTTGGTTAGGGTTAGGGTTAGGTTTGAGTCAGGGGTGCTCAAACCTTTTCCACTGAGGGCCACAGACTGAAGAGATCAAAAGGATAGGGGGGCTAACAATAGAATGCTTAAAGTTAGCATTAGTGGCATATATCAAAGTATATGACACTATGGTGTATACCTGCTAAATCAGCTAAAAAATATATATCATGCCAATGTGCTAACTGTAACCTGCATAAAGTACCAAAATAAGTTACTCTGAGGTGTGTATTTTTTTTTTTAATGCTAGCCTGCTAATGTTAGCACGCATCAAGTACATAGGGTTAGGGTTAGGGTTAGGTTTAGGATTAGGGTTAGGGTTGGAGTTGGAGTTTGGGGTTAGGGTTAGGGATAGGGTTAGGATTAGGATTAGGGTTAGGATTAGGCATAAAGAAATAGAGTTGGTTAGGGTTAGGATTAGGGTTAGGCATAAAGAAAAAGTGTTGGTTAGGGTTAGGGCTAGGGTTAGGGTTAGGGTTAGGGTTGGAGTTGGGGTTTGAGTTTGGGGTAAGGGTTAGGGTTGGGGTTGGAGCTGGGGTTAGGGTTAGGGTTGGGGTTAGGATTAGGGTTAGGATTAGGGTTAGGATTAGGGTTAGGATTAGGCATAAAGCAAAATAGTTGGCTAGGGTTAGCATTAGGGTTAGGATTAGGGTTAGGCATAAAGAAAAATAGTTGGTTAGGGTTAGGGCTAGGGTTAGGGTTAGGTTTAGGGTTGTAGTTGGGGTTGGAGTTAGGGTTGGAGTTGGGGTTAGGGTTGGGGTTGGGATTAGGTTTACGATTAGGGTTACGATTAGGGTTAGGGTTAGGGTTAGGCATAAAGAAAAATAGTTGGTTAGGGTTAGGGCTAGGGTTAGGGTTAGGGTTAGGGTTGGGGATAGGGTTAGGATTAGGGTTAGGATTAGGATTAGGGTTCGGGTTAGGCATAAAGAAAGAGAGTTGGTTAGGGTTAGGATTAGGGTTAGGTATAAAGAAAAAGAGTTGGTTAGGGTTAGGGCTAGGGTTAGGGTTAGGGTTAGGGGTTAGGGTTGGGGTTGGGGATAGGGTTAGGATTAGGGTTAGGATTAGGGTTCGGGTTAGGCATAAAGAAAAATAGTTGGTTAGGGTTAGGGTTGGGGTTGTGGTTAGGTTTAGGGTTAGGGTTAGGCATAAAGAAAGAGAGTTGGTTAGGGTTAGGGTTAGGGTTAGGTTTGAGTCAGGGGTGCTCAAACCTTTTCCACTGAGGGCCACAGACTGAAGAGATCAAAGGATAGGGGGGCTAACAATAGCATGCTTAAAGTTAACATTAGTGTCATATATCAAAGTATATGACACTATGGTGTATACCTGCTAAATCAGCTAAAAAAAACTATCATGCCAATGTGCTAACTGTAACCTGCATAAAGTACCAAAATAAGGTGTGTATTTTTTTTTTTAATGCTAGCCTGCTAATGTTAGCACGCATCAAGTACATAGGGGTAGGGTTAGGGTTAGGTTTAGGATTAGGGTTAGGGATAGGGTTAGGGTTAGGCATAAAGAAAAGAGTTGGTTAGGATTAGGGTTAGGCATAAAGAAAAAGTGTTGGTTAGGGTTAGGGCTAGTGCTAGGGTTAGGGTTAGGGTTGAAGTTTGAGTTTGGGGTTAGGGTTAGGGTTGGGGTTAGGGATAGGGTTAGGATTAGGGGTAGGGTTAGGCATAAAGAAAAGAGTTGGTTAGGGTTAGGATTAGGGTTAGGCATAAATAAAAGGTGTTGGTTAGGGTTAGGGCTAGGGTTAGGGTTAGGGTTGGAGTTGGGGTTTGAGTTTGGGGTTAGGGTTAGGGTTAGGGTTGGGGTTGGGGTTAGAGCTGGGGTTAGGGTTAGGGTTAGGGTTGGGGTTAGGATTAGGATTAGGGTTAGGTATAAAGAAAAATAGTTGGTTAGGGTTAGGATTAGGGTTAGGATTAGGGTTAGGATTAGGGTTAGGCATAAAGAAAAAGGGTTGGTTAGGGTTAGGGCTAGGGTTAGGGTTAGGTTTAGGGTTGTAGTTGGAGTTTGGGTTAGGGTTGGGGTTATGATTAGGGTTACGATTAGGGTTAGGGTTAGGCATAAAGAAAATAGTTGGTTAGGGTTAGGGTTAGGATTAGGATTAGGATTAGGCATAAAGAAAAAGAGTTGGTTAGGGTTAGGGCTAGGGTTAGGGTTAGGGGTTAGGGTTGGGGTTGGGGATAGGGTTAGGATTAGGGTTAGGGTTCGTTCGGGTTAGGCATAAAGAAAAAGAGTTGTTTAGGGTTAGGGTTAGGGTTGGGCTTGTGGTTAGGTTTAGGGTTAGGGTTAGGCATCAAGGAAGAGAGTTGGTTAGGGTTAGGTTTGAGTCAGGGGTGCTCAAACCTCTTCCACTGAGGGCCATAGACTGAAGAGATCAAAGGATAGGGGGGCCAACAATAAATAAATAAATGATAAATGGGTTGTACTTGTATAGCGCTTTTCTACCTTCAAGGTACTCAAAGCGCTTTGACACTACTTCCACATTTACCCATTCACACACACATTCACACACTGATGGAGGGAGCTGCCATGCAAGGCGCTAACCAGCACCCATCAGGAGCAAGGGTGAAGTGTCTTGCTCAGGACACAACGGACATGACGAGGTTGGTACTAGGTGGGGATTGAACCAGGGACCCTCGGGTCGCGCACGGCCACTCTTCCACTGCGCCACGCCGTCCCATAGCATGCTTAAAGTTAGCATTAGTGTCATATATCAAAGTATATGACACTATGGTGTATACCTGCTAGGGATGTCCCGATCCGATCCAAATATCGGATCGGATCGGCTGCCGATATTTGCCAAAAATTGCGTATCGGCAAGGCATGGGAAAATGCCAATCCAGATCCAGTTTTAAAAAAAACTACGGTCCGTGTTTTCCAACGCACCTATTTAAATAATACATTCCACTTTTCTGCTGCTCCGTAATTTCCGTTCCGCATTTTCCAGCACACCTTCAACACATCCACAATTCTCACGCAGTTGTTTTTAGCTGCTGGCATTACACGACAGGCTCTTCTCACTCTTTCCTGTGTCTCCCTCTCAGACAGCAAGCGCACCTTCTTACACACGTCACATACTGTCACGACATACGTCACATACTGTCACGTCATACGTCACATACGTATACGTCCTCTCCCAGCAGAGAGCGAGGTAGCGGCATGGCTAACGTTAGCTGTGATGCTAGCGCAGCCGCTAAGGTGCGCGCCTGCTCAAGCGTCCTCTGCGCACGGCAAATCTATGCCACGCACAAAATCAAATAAAAAAATAAGCGCTTAACAATTTTCAACACACGGACACGACAGAGAAAACAGTTTTTGTCATCATTGTTCAAATATTGTGACGTCTGTCGAGACGCTTATCTCCATTCGGTGCCACACGTCCAGACTCCACACCATCAAAATGGCAAAAAGTTCCACATCAACACCGTATGAAAAAATTAGTGATTTTTTTAGTTGTGATTTCCTTCTCTGCATGAAAGTTTAAAAGTAGCATATATTAATGCAGTATGAAGAAGAATGTTTTAATGTAGACATGCAAGCCTTGAAAGAACATTTTGAAAATCAAGACTACATTTCCTGCAAATGGGTGCATTTCTACCCTATATTTTAACTTTAGATTTATTCTCATATTAAACTCTTTTGGCTGTCTTTTTGACACTTACATCAGGCGCCCCCCTCCACACCCCAGATTATAAATAATGTAAATAATTCAATGTGATTATCTTGTGTGATGACTGTATTATGATGATAGTATATATCTGATAGTATATATCTGTATCCTGAATCAATTTAAGTGGACCCCGACTTAAACAAGTTGAAAAACTTATTGGGGTGTTACCATTTAGTGGTCAATTGTACGGAATATGTACTTCACTGTGCAACCTACTAATAAAAGTCTCAATCCAAACACATAGAATCATCATACTGCTGTGATTATATGCATCAAGTGTTCATTCAAGGCTAAGGCAAAATATCGAGATACATATTGTGTATCGCAATATGGCCTTAAAATATCGCGATATTAAAAAAAGGCCATATCGCCCAGCCCTAGTTCAATGATGCCATTTCTGTTTGTCATGTATAATTTTGTCTATTTTGTGTTTATCCTTGAATAAACAGGTCAGTTTCTTGTTACCAACCATTGTGTATTATTCAAACTCCCCTAATTCAGCTGGCTAGTTGTTATCAAGAGTACTAAAACCCTTTTCAACATGATTCTGACAACTAAGTAGGCTAAATAACTTTAAACTTTAATACATGCTCGGATAGGCCAGTATCGGTCAGTATCAGTATCGGTCAGTATCGGTATCGGATCGGAAATGCAAAAACAATATCGGTATCGGATCGGAAGTGCAAAAACCTGGATCGGGACATCCCCAATACCTGCTAAGTCAGCTAAAAAATATATATCATGCCAATGTGCTAACTGTAACCTGCATAAAGTACCAAAATAAATTACTCTAAGGTGTGTGTGTGTTTTTTTTAATGCTAGCCTACTAATTTGAGCATGCATCAAGAACCAAAATATGACTGAGGTCAGGGTTAGGGTTAGGGTTGGGGTTAGGATTAGGGTTGGAGTTGGGGTTAGGGTTGGGGTTGAGGTTAGGGTTAGGGTTGGGGTTGAGGTTAGGGTTAGGGTTAGGATTAGGATTAGGATTAAGGTTAGGCATAAAGAAAAAGAGTTGGTTATGGTTAGGGCCAGGGTTAGGGTTAGGGTTAGGGTTAAGGTTGGGGTTGGGGTTAGGGTAAGGATTAGGGTTAGGATTAGGTTTAGGCATAGAGAAAAAGAGTTGGTTAGGGCTAGGGTTGGGGTGTGGTTAGGATTAGGGATAAAGAAAGCGAGTTGGTTAGGGTTAGGGCTAGTGGTTGGGGTTAGGGTTAGGGTTGGGTTTGAGTCAGGGTTGTTCAAACTTTTCCACTGAGGGCCACAGACTGAAGAGATCAAAGGAGCCATTTTCAAAAAACTAGAAAATGCAATTTGAGAAGAAATTTCATGTGAATGCTTAAAGCCAAAGCCAAACGCTATCTGATAGCATGCTCGCCAAATGGCATCAAGTAAAATCTACTAATAAAAGTTTCAATCAATCAAAAAAATTAAATAAAATAGCTTTGAGGTCGGTAAGCAAAACCAGAATTATTCCGTACATTAGGCGCACCGGGTTATAAGGCGCACTGTCGAGTTTTAAGAAGAAAAAAAAAAAAAAAAAAGAAGGATTTTAAGTGTGCCTTATAGTCCGGAAAATACATTAATCAAGATCGGATGATATGAAAAAATGAATCGTGGTCATTTGTTTTCCGTATCGCCCAGCCCTGATACGGAGTATTGTTGGTAGTTTCTGGATGGTTTTTTTAGAGGGCTGTATGAGCAGAATAGATGCATCGTTTTTTGTCTATTTATTGCTTTAATTGGTTTTACCCTTTAAAATCGTTTTTAATCACATTCATTTTTATATTGTTCTTATAGTGGTTTTATATTTATTTCTGTTGTTTTTATTCAGTCATTGGTGGAGCTAAGGATAATATTTGAATATTGTTTTTAATATTGTTGTGCAGCACTTTGGCAACATTTTTGTTGTTTAAATGTGCTATACACATAAAGTGGATTGGATCGTCAGCTCTCACTGGATCGGTTCGCAGCCGAGTGTGAAGCGACTGGGCTGAGAATCAGCACCTCCAAGTCCAAGTCCATGGTTCTCGCTCGGAAAAGGGTGGAGTGCCATCTCAGGTTGCGGAGGAGATCTTGCCCCAAGTGGAGGAGTTCAAGTACCTCGGAGTCTTGTTCACGAGTGAGGGAAGAGTGGATCGTGAGATCGACAGGCGGATCGGTGTGGCGTCTTCAGTAATGCGGACGCTGTATCGATCCGTTGTGGTGAAGAAGGAGCTGAGCCGGAAGGCAAAGCTCTCAATTTACCGGTCGATCTAGGTTCCCATCCTCACCTATGGTCATGAGCTTTGGGTTATGACCGAAAGGACAAGATCACGGGTACAAATGAGTTTCCTCCGCCGGGTGGCGGGGCTCTCCCTTAGAGATAGGGTGAGAAGCTCTGTCATCCGGGAGGAGCTCAAAGTTAAGCCGCTGCTCCTCCACATCGAGAGGAGCCAGATGAGGTGGTTCGGGCATCTGGTCAGGATGCCACCCGAACGCCTGTTTATGGCACGTCCGACCGGTAGGAGACCACGGGGAAGACCCAGGACACGTTGGGAAGACTATGTCTCCCGGCTGGCCTGGGAACGCCTCGGGATCCCCCGGGAGGAGCTGGAACGAAGTGGCTGGGGAGAGGAAAGTCTGGGCTTCCCTGCTTAGGCTGCTGCCCCCGCGTCCCGTCCTCGGATAAGCGGAAGAAAATGGATGGATGGATGGAGTGCAGTCTACACGTATCTCTTGTGTGTGACTGCCATCTACTGGTCATACTTATCCTTACACCATGTACCAAATAAAATAGCTTCGAGGTCGGTAAGCGAAACCAGAATTATTCCGTAGATTAGGCGCACCGGGTTATAAGGCGCACTGTCGAGTTTTAAGGGAAAAAAAAGGATTTTAAGTTAAGTTAAAGTACCAATGATTGTCACTAGAGATGTCCGATAATATCGACCTGCCGATATTATCGGCCGATAAATGCGTTAAAATGTAATATCGGAAATTATCGGTATCGTTTTTTTTTAATTATCGGTATCGTTTTTTTTTTGTTTTTTTTATTAAATCAACATAAAAAACACAAGATACACTTACAATTAGTGCACCAACCCAAAAAACCTCCCTCCCTCATTCACACAAAAGGGTTGTTTCTTTCTGTTATTAATATTCTGGTTACTATATTATATATCAATATATATCAATACAGTCTGCAAGGGATACAGTCCGTAAGCACACATGATTGTGCGTGCTGCTGGTCCACTAATAGTACTAACCTTTAACAGTTAATTTTACTCATTTTCATTAATTACTAGTTTCTATGTAACTGTTTTTATATTGTTTTACTTTATTTTTTATTCAAGAAAATGTTTTCAATTTATTTATCTTATTTATTTATTTTAAAGTACCTTATCTTCACCATACCTGGTTGTCCAAATTAGGCATAATAATGTGTTAATTCCACGACTATATATATCGGTTGATATCGGTATCGGTTATCGGTATCGGTAATTAAAGAGTTGGACAATATCGGAATAACGGATATCGGCAAAAAGCCATTATCGGACATCCCTAATTGTCACACACACACTATGTGTGGCAGAATTATTCTCTGCATTTGACCCATCACCCTTGATCACCCCCTGGGAGGGGAGGGGAGCAGTGAGCAGCAGCAGTGGCCGCGCCCAGGAATCATTTCACATCGGGAATCACATCAAGTGTGCCTTATAGTAGGGATGTCCCGATCCGATATTTGGATCGGATCGGCCGCCGATATTTGCAAAAAAATGCATATCGGCAAGGCATGGAAAATTGCCGATCCAGATCCAGTTAAAAAAAAAAACGTGTTTTCCAACGCACGGATTTAAATAATACATTCCACTTTTCTGCTGCTCCCTAAATTCCGTTCCGTATTTTCCAGCACACCTTCAACACATCCACAGGTCTGTGGATTCTCACGCAGTTGCTTTTAGCTGCTGGCATTACACGACAGGCTCTTCTCACTCTTTCCTGTGTCTCCTTCTCACAGACAGCAAGCGCACCTTCTTACACACGTCACATACTGTATACGTCCTCTCCCAGCAGAGAGGTAGCAGCATGGCTAACGTTAGCTGTGATGCTAGCGCAGCCGTGCGAGCAACCTTCCCTCTAAGGTGCGCGCCTGTGCAATTGCGCACTGCTCAAGCGCCCTCTGCGCATAGCAATTATATGCCACGCACAAAATCAAATTAAAAAATAAGCGCATAACAATTTTCGACACACTGACACGACAGAGAAAACAGTTTTCGTCATCATTGTTCTCGTCATCATTGTTCAAATATTGTAACGTCTGTCGAGACGCTAATCTCCATTCGGTGCCACACGCCCACACCATCAAAATGCCGAGTCAAACATTTCTACATCAACACCGTATGAAAAAAATAGTGATTTTTTTAGTTGTGATTTCCTTCTCTGCATGAAAGTTTAAAAGTAGCATATATTAATGCAGTATGAAGAAGAATGTTTTAATGTAGACACATAGAATCATCATACTGCTGTGATTATATGCATCAAGTGTTCATTCAAGGCTAAGGCAAAATATCGAGATATATATTGTGTATCGCGATATGGCCTTAAAATATCGCGATATTAAAAAAAGGCCATATCGCCCAGCCCTAGTTCAATGATGCCATTTCTGTTTGTCATGTATAATTTTGTCTATTTTGTGTTTATCCTTGAATAAACAGGTCAGTTTCTTGTTACCAACCATTGTGTATTATTCAAACTCCCCTAATTCAGCTGGCTAGTTGTTATCAAGAGTACTAAAACCCTTTTCAACATGATTCTGACAACTAAGTAGGCTAAATAACTTTAAACTTTAATACATGCTCGGCTAGGCCAGTATCGGTCAGTATCGGTATCGGATCGGAAGTGCAGAAACAATATCGGTATCGGATCGGAAGTACAAAAACCTGGATCGGGATATCCCTAATCTTCACCATACCTGGTTGTCCAAATTAGGCATAATGTGTTAATTCCACGACTGTATATATCGGTTGATATCGGTATCGGTAATTAAAGAGTTGGACAATATCGGAATATCGGATATCAGCAAAAAGCCATTATCGGACATCCCTAATTGTCACACACACACTAGGTGTGGCAGAATTATTCTCTGCATTTGACCCATCACCCTTGATCACCCCCTGGGAAGGGAGCAGTGAGCAGCAGCAGTGGCCGCGCCTGAGAATAATTTCACATCGGGAATCACATCAAGTGTGCCTTATAGTCCGGAAAATACGTTAATCAAGATCGGATGATAAGAAAAAATTAATCGTGATCATTTCTTTTCCGTATTGCCCAGCCCTGATATGGTGTCTTGTTGGTAGTTTCTGGATGGTTTTTTTAGAGGGCTGTATGAGCAGAATAGATGCATCGTTGGCCACCTCGTACTTGCCGCATTTTACGACTTAGAATGCATTAATAAAAGGGAAACACACGTGATCTTGTCTCGCTTAGAGATTGTGAATGATAATGCAAAATACAATTAAAATGTGCAGTTCCCCTTTTGTGTTTATTGAATATTCCACTTTTTTTTTCAAGTTACATTTTGGTTAGCCTGCTAATAAAACAGACAAGAAAGGCAAACATTCATTGCTTTTGCGTTATGGCTGCATGACATTCCGTCGTCGTACTTTGCGTGGTGATTTATTTTGTCGGTGATGACGTCACACTTTAAGTCCCTCCCGGGAGGTGTATTAAATGTATACTGTCGGCGTGCACCCAGTCCAAAGCGTCGGGGGGGGCGGGGGGGTCTGGGCTGTTTAGCGTAGCTAATTTGAATATATTTTTGGGTCATTGGTGCGGCCGCCAGAGACGCCTGCTCTTTGACGAACAATTTTGATGTTTAATATTCAATTTCATTGAAATGGGCCACCACTGGAAGCTTGGATGGAGACCAAAACGCATTATGTCAAGGGAGGGAGGGAGGAGCGGGGGGCCAAAACCCATTGTCCTCGTTTTTATTTCTTTTTTTACTATTTCACCTGATGTTAATAATCAATAATAAAAAAAAAAATGCCATCATCTCCTTGGTGACTCACAGTGTCATTTTTAATTACGCGCCATAATTTATGCCGCTTATCAAAGTCTGAGCGCATCATTTTATGTACATTGTGTAAATTGCTTTTTTTCTTCTTTTCCTCCTTCTCTCGCTTTTCTTCTTTTTTTTTTGCCGAGACCAAACGTGCGAGGAATAAACAAGATGGAGAGCAACGGCAACGTAAGATAGCAGAAGTTCAAGTTCATTTTTTGGAAGAAAAAATAGGAATTAATTGTTGACTTGCTGGTGTGACTCAACCCATGTGACATGTGACAGAAAACATTAGCATAGCACAGCAGAGCAACTTAAAAACTCACCTGAACTCCCAGTAACTCAGCTTGGACGTTAAAAACTAACTTATAGGTCAACTTTTTACCGTCTTTCTACGTTCAGCAGCTTCATACTTTTTAGCTTTCACTTGCTAAGCTTGCTAGCATATATCTATCTGGTGCCACTTCTTCTTCTCTGACTCTCCGACCTAGGAACGCTTTCTGCCATCTGCTGGACAAACATAGCTACTGCGGGCGATAAAAGCAGGAAACAGCCATTTAAACCTAATTTGTTGTGGTTATCTCATACTTGCCAACCTTGAGACCTCCGATTTCGGGAGGTGGGGGGGTGGGCGTGGTCGGGACGGGACGGGGGCGTGGCTAAAATGGGAGAAGTATATTTACAGCTAGAATTCACCAAGTCAAGTATTTCATATATATATATATATATATATATATATATATAAAAGAAATACTTGACGTTCAGTGAATTCTAGCTATATATATATATATATATATATATATATATATATATATATATATATATATATATATATATATATATATATATATATATTAGAGATGCGCGGTTTGCGGGCACAACCACGGAGTCCGCGGATTATCCGCGGATTATCCGCGGATCAGGCGGATGAAATTTTAAAAAATTCGATTTTATCCGCGGGTCGGGTCGGGTCGGGTCGGGCGGTTGAAATAAAAAAAAATTAGATTTTAAATAGATTCAGGCGGGTGGCAGTTAAACCAATTCGGAAATATATATACATAGTTAAATGTTGTTACCCACATACGAAAAACGAGCAGGCACCTGCAGCATATGCCACAACAGAAGAAAAAAAAAAAAGAAGAGATGGACACTTTTACGGAGCGGAAAAGGGACGCCTCGCCGGGGTCCGGGACCGAGGCCCCTTCCCCCGAGAGGGCCCCACCGGGAGCTGTAGCTGAGGCGATCCGCGAGAAGGGCCCGACGCACGTCCAGGGTCACTACCGCGCCCACCGCACCGACACCCCGCCTCGTCCACCTTCGCCGCGGCCGGCGTCACGCGCAGCAGGTAAGCAGCTTACCTGCCCGCCACCCCCGTGGCCGGGGGCGCGTAACAGGGGTCACTCCGCGCGCAGTGCGCTCACGAAAGGGGTGGGGCTCACCCTGGTTGATATAGACAAGGAGTGTGTAACAACCCACCTGCCGAATCAACTAGCCCTGAAAATGGATGGCGCTGGAGCGTCGGGACCATACCCGGCCGTCGCCGGCAGCGAGACGCGCTTGGAGGTGCGCTCAGCGCGGCTCCCATATGATTGCGCACTGGTGTGCGTCTGGGCCGTGACAGCGTGGCACGCGAATGTCTGTGCTGCATTGGATCAGTCTCCTTTCTTTAACAGGTAAAAGCTTTCTAACCTCACTAATGCCTTGCATCGTCTATATTAGATATATAACAACGGGCGGGTGCGGGCGGATGCGGTTCTGATTAAATGTTAGGTCAGGTGGATGGCGGATGGTTGACGACTTTCTGATGCGGTTGCGGATGAAATAATTGCCTATCCGCGCATCTCTAATATATATATATATATTATATATGTATATATGTATATATATATATATATATATATATATATATATATATATATATATATATATATATATATATATATATATATATATATATATAAAATAAATACTTGAATTTCAGTGTTCATTTATTTACACATATACACACACATAACACTCATCTACTCATTGTTGAGTTAAGGGTTGGATTGTCCATCCTTGTTCTATTCTCTGTCACTATTTTTCGAACCATGCTGAACACCCTCTCTGATGATGCATTGATGTGTGGCACGCACAAAAGTGCTTTCATCAAATGCACTAGATGGCAGTATTGTCCTGTTTAAGAGTGTCACAACATTGCTGTTTACGGCAGACGAACTGCTTCAAGGTATACAAAAAAGTGACTGCTGTTGTTGTGTGTTGTTGCCACGCTGGGAGGACGTTAATGAAACTGCCTAACAATAAACCCACATAAGAAACCAAGAACTCGCCCTCCAGCATTTTATAGTTATAACGTGATTGGGCAGGTACGCTTTTTTATATTGTGGAGGACCTGAGTCCGCCTGAATTTCGGGAGATTTTCGGGAGAAAATTTGTCCCGGGAGGTTTTCGGGAGAGGCGCTGAATTTTGGGAGTCTCCCGGAAAATCCGGGAGGGTTGGCAAGTATGGGTTGTCTCAACATGAACTACAAAACCCAAAGCCAGTGAAGTCGGCACGTTGTGCAACTCGTAAATAAAAAACAGAATACAATACTTAACGTTCGTACTGGTAAACTTTGTTTTTTTTTGTTGCAAATATTAGCTCATTTGTAATCTTGATGCCTGCAACATGTTTCAAAAAAACTGGCACAAGTGGCAAAAAAGACTGAGAAAGTTGAGGAATGCTCATCAAACACTAATTTGGAACATCCCACAGGTGAACAAGCTCATTGGGTTTAAAAAGCAGCTTCCGTGAAATGCTCAGTCATTCACAAACAAGGATGGGGCGAGGGTCACCACTTTGTCAACAAATGCGTGAGCAAATTGTTCAAGAACAACATTTCTCAACCAGCTATTGACATCTACGGTCTGTAATATCATCAAAAGGTTCAGAGAATCTGGAGAAATCACTGCACGTGAGCGGCAAGGCTGAAAACCAACATTGAATGCCCGTGACCTTCGATCCCTCAGGCGGTACTGCACAAAAACCGACATCAGTGTGTTAGGATATCACCACATGGGCTCAGGAACACTTCAGAAACCCACTGTCAGTAACTACAGTTTGTCGCTACTTCTGTAAGTGCAAGTTAAAACTCTACTATGCAAAGCGAAAGCCATTTATCAACAACACCCAGAACCGCTGCCGGCTTCGCTGGGCCCGGGTTCATCTAAGAAGGACTGATGCAAAGTGGAAAAGTGGTCTGTGGTCTGACGAGTCTGTTAGAATAATTATCAATCAATCAATCAATGTTTATTTATATAGCCCTAAATCACAAGTGTCTCAAAGGGCTGCACAAGCCACAACGACATCCTCGGTACAAAGCCCACAAGGGCAAGGAAAAACTCACCCCAGTAGGATGTCGATGTGAATGACTATGAGAAACCTTGGAGAGGACCGCATATGTGGGTAACCCTCCCCCCCCCCACCCCCTTCTAGGGGAGACCAAATGCAATGGATGTCGAGTGGGTCTGACATAGTATTGTGACAGTCCAGTTCATAGTGGATCCAGCATAATAGTAAGAGTCCAGTCCATAGTGGGCCACCAGGAAACCATCCCGAGCGGCGACGGGTCAGCAGCGCAGAGATGTTCCCAACCGATGCACAGGCGAGTGTATGTGTAAGTTATCACACAATTTTAGTATGCTTAAAGTCCGTTGCTATAGTTATTAGCTATTGTGCTCAAGCTGTACTTTTTCTATCTGTGCAAGGACAAAAACTTCTTGTCTGAGGGGTGGCCTCGGCCGCAGATGTTATCTTTGTTTTAACCCGCTAACAGCAAAGGACGTCAAGGACCTCAACGAAGATACGACGACAGCACGCAGACGAAGCAGAGACAAGGCGAAATCGCAAGGCCCCAGCACATTCCGTCACGTATTGTGCGTACTGGAGCTGCTTTGCATGATATGTGTGACCACTCCTTTTAGATGCGGCCTCAGTGATGTTGACTGGGAAACTCCTGAATAAATAGAGGGACGTGGTAGCTGTACCTTAAAGCGTAGGGCGAGACTGTGGCTAAGTGTGCAGCTCCATGCGTTCTCCTCATGAGCTAAATTGAACTCTGTCTCTGCATGATTCCTTGCTTCTTGTCTGTTTAATAGATGTCATCAGGGTTTGAACCTAACCTAGCTGTGGTCTGACGATTCCACATTTGAAATTGTTTTTGGAAACTGTGGATGTCGTGTCCTCCGGACCAAAGTGGAAAAGAACCATCCAGATTATTATAGGCGCAAAGTTGAACAGACAGCACCTGTGATGGTATGGGGGTGTATTAGTGCCCAAGACATGGGTAACTTACACATTTGTGAAGGCGCTATTAATGCTGAAAGGTACATACAGGTTTTGGAGCAACATATGTTGCCATCCAAGCAACGTTATCATGGACGCCCCTGCTTATTTCAGAAAGATAATGCCAAGCCACGTGTTACGACAGCGTGGCTTCATAGTAAAAGAGTGCAGGTACTAGACTGGCCTGCCTGTAGTCCAGACCTGTCTCCCATTGAAAATGTGTGGCGCATTATGAAGCCTAAAATACCACAACGGAGACCCCCGGACTGTTGAACAACTTAAGCTGTACATCAAGCAAGAATGGGAAAAAATTCCACCTGAAAAGCTTAAAAAATGGGTCTCCTCAGTTCCAAAACATTTATTGAGTGTTGTTAAAAGGAAAGGCCATGTAACACAGTATTTATTAAATAAATGTTTACCTGCACTTCGCCTGCCATCTCTGCCTGTTTTCATAATTGTGTTTAATGTCTCAGCGTGCTACAGCGATGCTGGATGACTTGATTAAAACACACACATGCACACACACACCTGGTTTGCTGTGTCTTAAATGTCATTGACCTGAGGGCCCACACACAAACACACACACACACACACACAAACACACACACACGCACACGCACACACCAACTGAAGAGGTGCACAGAGGCGAGACTTCTGCCACAGTGACAGCATTTAAACCACAAACACACACAAAGTGGGCGGGACCTACTGTCAGTGACATCATAAATGAAGATCATATGACAAAAACCCTTGTATAGCGCCTCAGGCAATGTGGTAGACTACCACAATGTATCCCACTGGACACCTGGAATTTATTTTGCGTTCACATTGTGAAAGGGAGTGGACACACATTCCGAAAGTATTTTCTTTTGGTATTTTGGTACATTTTTTGTTAAAAAATTTTAAATGTTTATTTATATTTATATTTATATATATATACCCCGCCTTCCACCCGATTGTAACTGAGATAGGCTCCAGCGCCCCCGCGACCCTGAAGGGATTAAGCGGTAGAAAATGGATATATACATTGTGTTTATTTAAATATGTGTATATATACTGTATATATATATAGATAGTTAGATAGATAGATAGATAGATAGATGGATAGATAGATGGATAGATAGATAGATAGATAGATAGATAGATAGATAGATAGATAGATAGACAGATATGTGTGTATGTGTATATATATATTTTTATAAATGAATTTATATCTTTATATAAATACATATATATAAATATATACATACACATACAGTGTATATACATATATACAATATATGTACAATATATGTATATATAAAGGTTATATGTATATATATATATATATATATATATATATATATATATATATACACATACTGTATATATACAGTATATATATATACATATATACTCACACACATATATACATAGATACACATATATACATACATATATACACAAATATATATATATAGATATATATAGATATATATATATATACACATATACACATACACATATATATATATATATATATATATACACATACACATATATATATATATATATATATATACACATATATATATATAAAGATATACATATATACTCATATACTCATACACACACACACACACACACACACACATATATATATATATATATATATGTATATATATATATATATATATATATATATATATATATATATATATATATGCAAAAAAATACAACCTGAAACCTGTACAATGTATTAAGCTTTGATGGTGGCCACAGTTTGAACCTGAAACAGATTATTTATTTATATACTTTTTTTTTATTTATATACTAAAGCTGTAAAATATTTCACCATTTTATGTTTGTTTGTGTGATATTTGCAACTGCAGCAGAACATCTTTTCTTGTCATTTTTTAATGTTCTTTTAGCGATATGAGAGGAGGAGGGGTGATGATAGGGGGGATTATAAATGAAGGTAAAGTTGTCTGTTTAACCCCTGCTATGATGTCACTACCTAGAGTGCGGCCTCATGCTGGCTTCATCGCCTACACACACACGCACTCACACACACACACATGCGCTCCCTGGTGTCTTGACATGAGGATGTTAAGGCAAGCTTGGGGGCAAATTCGTAAGGAGAGAGGGGAGGGAGGCCAAACACCTCACACACACACACACACACACACACACACACACACACACACACACGCACACTAATGTCTCCCCCCGGCACACTTGAGACGTCTCTCATTAGATATTTATGTTTGTGCGTCTAAGCTCCTCATGTCAGTGTGTGTGTGTACTATATGTGACACTATCATAGATGTTAATACTTACAAACATGACCACACACACACACACACTACACTTCCCAGGGTTCACCTGTCACGCCTCCAACATGTCACTTTGTGTTGTCACGAGTAGTAGACCTACCAAAATAAAATAATGGAAATATAAAGAATAATCTGTTCCAGGGTCACACTGCGGATGAATTGTAGGATTTTTCACTTAAGCCGACACCCCTCGGACTGGCTGGGTGTTGGTAACGCCAAATGGACACCCTCAGATTTTTCTATATTGTGCTGAGCAGCCAGGACACTTTACGCTGCTTCCTAATGATGTTTATTTCCTGTCCTATGGTTATAGAAACGATATCAGTATATATTGCGATAGACGTGTAATTAATATCAATGAAAAATGCGTTCGATAAAGCGTTAATTTTTTTTTTTTCTTGTTCGTCGGAAGAAACCGGAAGATGGGAAGCAAGGGGGTGTCACAAAGCCACAATGGGCTCTACCTGCAAATATACAGAGTCTGTTTTCACTCAGAGATGGTCCACATGAACTCAGGGGTGTCCTGAAATTCAAACATAACATGATGAATTCCACCATTCAAGGCTCAAACCTTATCTATAGCGGGGGTGAAAATTTGGGACAATGTGAGCGGAGAAATTAGTCTAAGAGTGTTCAACCTTGCGGTAAGTAATGTGTTGTTGGGAAACTATCAAAAACATGACTAGTTGTTTGGACTATCTCAACTGTGGGACACAGGTGCAAAAGAACTCACTATGGAATAAGGGACATAACACACCAGAGAAGGCTTCAGAAGACGAAAGATACCCAGGCAATATGGAGCTAATCTCATGGTTGTTCAATGCTATTGACAAAAAAAATAAAAATAAATTAAAAAAAGTTGTCATTATCATCCATTATCATATTATACCTGTTCTGAAATTGTCATGTATCCATCAAATCTGCTGTTGAAACTTGGACTATATAACCATACTTGCCAACCTTGAGACCTCCGATTTCGGGAGGTGGGGGGTGGGGGGCGTGGTCGGGGTTGGGGTGGGGGGCCTTTTGGTTGGGGGGGTTGTTGGTGTCTCTTGTTTGCGTGTTGGCGTTCGGGCTGACTGGCGGGCTGGCGCCGGCTGGTCTCCGTGGTCCTGGTGGCGTGTGGTTGCTGGTCGCAGTTTTTTTTTGATCGCTTTGATTTGATTGGCTGGTGCTGGCTGTCTGGGGTTATTGTGGCTGCTGTTTCTGCTGCCGTTTGTTTGTGGTGTGGGCACCCGTGGCTGCTGGGTCTGGTGCAGGGGTGTGGCTGATGTTGTGACTGGTGGCAGCGCGCGCGCGTGATGGCTGTCGGGGCTGACGAACTGTGTATATGTATGTATATGTGTGTGTATGTATGTATGTTTATATATGTGTATGTGTACATATGTGTATGTATATGTATATATGTGTATGTGTGGGTATGTATACATGTATGTGTGTATGTGTATGTATATACATACATGTATGTATGTATATTTCTGGGGGTACGCTCTGGGCCTGCCTGTCAGACGGGGGTCGACGCCTCAGGCTACTGCATCCGAACTGCGTGTCTGGAGCTCCTGGGTCCCGCTGTCCATCCCTTCCGGGTGCCCGTCTTGGTTGGGGCCTGTTGGGCCTAGTCCCTGCGTCTATTGTGGTAGCTTGGTGCTGCAAGGTATTCCGAGGTGCTGCGAGTCGGCCAGTTGCTGGGGTAGTGACCTTGTTTGTCAGCATGTCTGTGATCTTCTTTTAATTCTTTTTTTTTTAATTAATTAATTAATTTATTTATTTATTTTTTAATATATTTTATTAATATTATTTTTTAATTTTTCCCCTCCCTCAGGGGGGGGGCTCAGCGGGGCGGTTGCTGGTTGTTCCATCTCCATCGTTGGGGTCCCTGCGGGTGGGGTGGGTGGTTCCCGTGGCCCTGTGCCTGGGTGGTCCTGCGGCGGCCGGTTTGGGTGGGGTGGCCGGGGGCTGGCCTCGCCGCGCTCTCCGGGGGTGGGGGGTGGGCTCGTGGGGGCCCGGTTGCCGGTGGGGGGGGGGCGGTCTTCCCGTCCGGTTGCGGGGAGCCTCTGGGTCCCTCGGGCGGGGCGTCTCGCCTTTCTGCCCGTGTGGGGTGTGGTCTCTCGCTGGCTTGGGGTCTGGCTGTCCCCTGCTTTTCTCGTGCCCTGTCCTCTGCCGGGTGCGTCTGTCTGCGGCCTGCTGCTGGCCCTTGTGGGCGGTACGGTGGGTCGGGCTCTGGGGTTCCTGTCGCTGGTCGGCTTGGCTGCGTGGGGGCGGTGGTCCCTGGTTCCCTGGGCACCACGCCTCCTGTTTGTGGGTTGGGCTCTCGGGGGTGATGGGGCCGTGCTCTGGCTCCCACGCACTCTGGGAGTCGAATGTATTGTACATGCAAATTCACATATGCTCACATACGTACATAGGTACCTACGCTCCCACATACATACACAAATACAGTACATATTTACCTACCTAATGTTCGTACATCCACACGCACATTCAATATACAAACATACACATACACATACTGTACATATACATTCACTGTACAAACACATATACACACATATAACACTCATCTACTCATTGTTGAGTTACGGGTTGAATTGTCCATCCTTGTTCTATGCTCTGTCACTATTTCAGAACACACACATTATACAAATATACATTATAAAATCAATAAGAAAACGGGAGCTCTAATTTGGGAGTCTGAATTAGGATCAGAAGTTCCTATATAAACATTGCGCACTCACATCGCCTTTTTGTATTGATTACTGCAGCTGTGCACTGGATTCATTCACAAATACAAACTACAACTCACAAACACTTTAGAGTTAGGCTCCACCATCAGAATGTGTACTTAAACTTATATCGATCACATGGATATTATTCAGTGAGTTGATTCACCAAAACTAACCTGTTATACAGGAGGAAAAAGCACACAGGACGTTTCAATTGTTCACAGACTGGTCGCGCTCATCAGAATGACAAGACACTTCCGGTCTGCAGGCGATAGCATTCAATTGGGAAGAAACGCCCTACTGCCCCCTACTGACCAATGTGAATACTGATAAATGTGTAATGACAGCTCCAAAAACGAATTCAAACAACAAAATAAAATAAATAAATCAACACAAAAATGTGACACATTATGGGTGGGTCACATATGCATGTACAGTAGATGGCAGTATTGTCCTGTTTAATAGTGTCACAACATTGCTGTTTACGGCAGACGAACTGCTTTACGGTAGACGAAAACTTGACTGCTGTTGTTGTGTGTTGTTACCGCGCTGGGAGGACGGTAATGAAACTGCCTAACAATAAACACACATAAGAAACCAAGAACTCGCCCTCGATCATTAGCTGTTTATACCTGTATGGTGGGAAAGCGGACGTGTGAACAGGCTGTCAACACGGCACTCAGGTCCGCATGGAGCTGGAGGGGGCGTGGCCTCTAGCTCCGCCTGAATTTCGGGAGATTTTCGGGAGAACATTTGTCCCGGGAGGTTTTCGGGAGAGGCGCTGAATTTCGGGAGTCTCCCGGAAAATCCGGGAGGGTTGGCAAGTATGTATATAACCAACATACATAACCAGCATATAAATGTAATGTAAATTAGGGGCGGGACATGGATAAACATTCTTGCTTTTTTCCCGTATCCCTTTTCGGTGGGTGCCGTTGCATGTCCGTCAAATTACAAAGAGTGAGGAAGTGTTGCTATATATGTCTGGCTGCCGAAATAAATACATTCATTCATTCAAAAAAAAAAAAAAAAAGGTTGGTTCCATGAAAAAAGTCCTTTGCTCTCTGGTAGCCGGGCAACACAGGAAGTGATAACAACAGCCAATCAGGTAAGAGTATCAACTATCACGTTTGATTGCGCCATACTTGCCAACCCTCCCGAATTTTCCGGGAGACTCCCGAAATTCAGCGCCTCTCCCGAAAACCTCCCGGGACAAATATTCTCCCGAAAATCTCCCGATTTTCAGCCGGAGCTGGAGGCCACGCCCCCTCCAGCTCCATGCGGACCTGAGTGAGGACAGCCTTTTCTTTATGACAACAGGGTGACAAGAACTAAATCATCCAGACTAGAGATACATTGTATTATTATGTTTATCTTACCTGAAAATAAATATATTTATTAATTTAAAAAAAAAAAATACACATTTTTACTATATTTTGCTAAAAACATAAAAATTAATTGTATTTTTATTTGTATTTTTTCTGACTCCTTATTACATCCAGCCATAGAATCATACATAAAAAAAACATATTTGAAATAATTAAGTATCATAATAATTCATTTAAAATGACCATATTTAATTATTAAAATAATTGCTTGTTTATCAACAACTTTAATTAAATTAAATTTTATTTAATTGTTTATCAACAATTCATTACATTTTGAAGCTCTCAGAAGCCAAGTTATGTTATATTCCTTAATATTTATTTATGCAAGTTTGAAGTATCAATTATCTAAACACAGTTTTGTTTGTATATTTTCAGGATACATACATATATATATATATATATATATATATATATATATATATATATATATACATATATATATATATATATATATATATATATATATATATATATATATATATATATATATATATATATATATATATATATATATATATGTATGTATTACTTGACTTGGTGAATTCTAGCTGTCAATATACTCCTCCCCTCCTAACCACGCTCCCTCAACCACGCCCCCGTACCGACCACACCCCCCACCCCCCCACCTCCCGAAATCGGAGGTCTCAAGGTTGGCAAGTATGCATTGTGCCATCTCGTTGTCTCGCGATTGGTTCTTTGCATGGAGTGAGAGGGTGAAAGTAAAAATGAAGAAATTGTGGATGAAACAGGAAAAGTCACCTGGAAGGTAAATCAGTTTTTTGGGATTTTTTTTTAAAATGGACCGTAATCACAGACCAATCCCAGCAGGCACAAGACATTGATACAACGTTGATTATACATACATGTCCTTTAAAGGCCTACTGAAATGCGATTTTCTTATTTAAACGGGGATAGCAGGTCCATTCTATGTGTCATACTTGATCATTTTGCGATATTGCCATATTTTTGCTGAAAGGATTTAGTAGAGAACATCGACGATAAAGTTCGCAACTTTTGGTCGCTGATAAAAAAAAGCCTTGCCTGTACCGGAAGTCGCAGACGAGTAGCGTGACGTCACCGGTTGTGGAGCTCCTCACATCTGCACATTGTTTACAATCATGGCCACCAGCAGCGAGAGCGATTCGGACCGAGAAAGCGACGATTTCCCCATTAATTTGAGCGAGGATGAAAGATTTGTGGATGAGGAAAGTGAGAGTGAAGGACTAGAGGGCAGTGGGAGCGATTCAAATAGGGAAGATGCTGTGAGAGGCGGGTGGGACCTGATATTCAGCTGGGAATGACTAAAACAGTAAATAAACACAAGACATATATATACTCTATTAGCCACAACACAACCAGGTTTATATTTAATATGCCACAAATTAATCCCGCATAACAAACACCTCCCCCCTCCCGTCCATATAACCCGCCAATACAACTCAAACACCTGCACAACACACTCAATCCCACAGCCCAAAGTACCGTTCACCTCCCCAAAGTTCATACAGCACATATATTTCCCCAAAGTTACGTACGTGACATGCACATAGCGGCACGCACGTACGGGCAAGCGATGAAATGTTTGGAAGCCGCAGCTGCATGCGTACTCACGGTACCGCGTCTGCGCATCCAACTAAAAGTCCTCCTGGTAAGAGTCTCTGTTGTCCCAGTTCTCCACAGGCCAATGGTAAAGCTTGACTGTCATCTTCCGGGAATGTAAACAATGAAACACCGGCTGTGTTTGTGTTGCTGCAGCCGCACGCAATACACCGCTTCCCACCTACAGCGTTCTTCTTTGCTGTCTCCATTGTTCATTGAACAAATTGCAAAAGATTCACCAACACAGATGTCCAGAATACTGTGGAATTTTGCGATAAAAACAAACGACTTAATAGCTGGCCACCATGCTGTCCCAAAATGTCCTCTACAATCCGTGATGTCACGCGCTGACGTCATCATACCGAGACGTTGTCAGCAGGATATTTCGCGCGAAATTTAAAATTGCACTTTAGTAAGCCGTATTGGCATGTGTTGCAATGTTAAGATTTCATCATTGATGTATAAACTATCAGACTGCGTGGTCGGTAGTAGTGGGTTTCAGTAGGCCTTTAATCACAGACCAATCCCAGCAGGCACAAGACATTGATACAAAGTTCTTTAAAAGTGACGTTGAAACAACGTTGCAAAATTGTTGTATTTAAATTGAGGCAACGTTGGTGTCCAATGTTGGATCCACGTTGTTGTTTGAGAAATGACCAAATTTCAACCATCAAATCAACGTCACAACCTAACATTGGATAAATGTTGTCAAAAAACATGTTGTTTCAATGTTGTATTTGTGTTGTAGAATATTGGTTGGGAAATTGTCATGATCCGTTACCCGGATCATGGCATGATTTATGTTGGTTATGTTTCTGGTTTTAGTCGGTTTCCTGGGTGCACCCTCTTTCCCTGTTTATTGTTGGTTTCCATGGGCACTGATTCTCCTCACCTGTCTTAGTTTTGCAATTAGTGTTTCCACCAGGTGTGTTGGCTAATCACTCCCCTTTATAGTTTCCTGTCACCCAGCAGTAAGTGCTGGGTCAATGTTTGCTTTATGCAACATTTATGTTTCCCCTGGTTTTCTCCTCGTTGTAGTAAGTTTGTGCACGCTAGCATTCCTTGTTTATCACCCTAGGTGACATTTTGGTTTTTGTTTAGCTCCACGCTTGCTAGCGTCCTCAGTTTTGTATTTTTGTCCTGCCTTTTATTTATTAAATATACTCCGCCCACGCCGACAGAGACGACGCCTCCTGCTTCCACGGCGACGACGCCTCCTCGTGTCCGGCGGGCCGCACCTCGGCGCCGCCCACCTCCTCGTGTCCGGCGGGCCGCACCTCGGCGCCGCCCACTTCCTCGTGTCCGGCGGGCCGCACCACGGCGCTGCCCACCTCCTCGTCTCTGGACTTTTCATGAACGCCTTAGGCGCCAACAGCAGCAACGCCCCAGACTTTGGTACAGGACTCAAAGACTGCTGAGGTTCTGGCGCCAGTCTCGTCCGCCTCCTCAACGGCCACAGACATGGCCGTTCCGAGGTCGCCCGCCTTGACGATTGCGGCGACAATCCACCCGCCGCCACCAACTGACTTGTCCCCGGTGGCTTCGGGGACACATGGCCTGGCGGCCCACCACCAAGTCCTCCCTCCACCCTCCCGTGACTTTTGACTTTCTGGGGGTTTTTTTGTAGGGGAGGGGTTTCTAGTTTGGGACGTCTGGGATCCGTCCCTTAAGGGGGGGGTTATGTCATGATCCGTTACCCGGATCATGGCATGATTTATGTTGGTTATGTTTCTGGTTTTAGTCGGTTTCCTGGGTGCACCCTCTTTCCCTGTTTATTGTTGGTTTCCATGGGCACTGATTCTCCTCACCTGTCTTAGTTTTGCAATTAGTGTTTCCATCAGGTGTGTTGGCTAATCACTCCCCTTTATAGTTTCCTGTCACCCAGCAGTAAGTGCTGGGTCAATGTTTGCTTTATGCGACATTTATGTTTCCCCTGGTTTTCTCCTCGTTGTAGTAAGTTTGTGCACGCTAGCATTCCTTGTTTATCACCCTTGGTGACATTTTGGTTTTTGTTTAGCTCCACGCTTGCTAGCGTCCTCAGTTTTGTATTTTTGTCCTGCCTTTTATTTATTAAATATACTTAAATCTTACCTGCACTCCGCTCCTGCTTGTCTTCTGTCTTGGAAGGAACACCAGCGCAGCTATGCGTCCCCGCAGACGTAACAGAAATGACCATATTTCAATGGTCAAATCAACGTCACAACCTGACATTGAATAAACGTCGTCAAAAAGCATGTTGTTTCAACGTTGTATTTGTGTCGTAGAATATTGGTTGGGAAATGACCAAATTAAAATTTCTAAATCAACGTCAGAACCGAACATTGAATAAACATAGTCAAAAAGCATGTTGTTTCAATGTTGTATTTGCGTTGTAGAATGTTGGTTGGGAAATGACCAAATTTCAATTGTCAATTCAACGTCAGAACTTATCATTGAATAAACGTCGTCAAAAAGCATGTTGTTTCAGCATATTTGTGTTGTAGAATATTGGTTGGGAAATGACCAAATTTCAATGGTCAATTCAACGTCAGAACCTAAAATGTTATAAACGGCGTCAAAAAGCATGCTGTTTCAACGTTGTATTTGTGTTGTACAATTTTGGTTAGAAAATGACTAAATTTCAACTGTCCAATTAACGTCAGAATCTAACATTGAACAAACGTTATCAAAAAGCGTGTTGTTTCAACACCGTGTTTGTGATGTAGAATATTGGTTGGGAAATTACCATATTTCAATGGTCAAATCAACGTCACAACCTGACATTGAATAAACGTTATCAAAAAGCATGTTGTTTCAGCTTATTTGTGTTGTATAATGTTGGTGGGAAAATTACCAAATTTCGATGGTCAAATCAACGTTGGAACATAACATTGAATAAACGTCGTCAAAAAGCATATTGTTTCAATGTTGTACTATATTTGTGTCGTACAATTTTGGTCGAGAAATGACCAAATTTCAACGGTCAAAATAACGTCACAACCTGACATTGAATAAACGTCGTTAAAAAGCATGTTGTTTCAGCATATTTGTGTTGTAGAATGTTGGTGGGAAAATTACCAAATTTCAACGGTCAAATCAACGTTGGAACCTAACATTGAATAAACGTCGTCAAAAAGCATGTTGTTTCAATGTTGTACTGTATTTGTGTCGTACAATTTTGGTTTAGAAATTACCAAATTCCAATGGTCAAATCAACGTCACAACCTGACATAGAATAAACATCGTCAAAAAGTATGTTGTTTCAACGTTGTATTTGTGTCGTACAATTTTGGTCGAGAAATGACAACATTTCAACGGTCAAAATAACGTCACAACCTGACATTGAATAAGCGTTGTCAAAAAGCATGTTGTTTCAGCATATTTGTGTTGTATAATGTTGGTGGGAAAATGACCAAATTTCGATGGTCAAATCAACGTTGGAACATAACATTGAATAAATGTCGTCAAAAAGCATATTGTTTCAATGTTGTACTATATTTGTGTCGTACAATTTTGGTCGAGAAATGACCAAATTTCAACGGTCAAAATAACGTCACAGCCTGACATTGAATAAACGTCGTTAAAAAGCATGTTGTTTCAGCATATTTGTGTTGTAGAATGTTGGTTGGGAAATGACCAAATTTCAACGGTCAAATCAACGTTGGAACCTAACATTGAATAAACGTCGTCAAAAAGCATGTTGTTTCAATGTTGTACTGTATTTGTGTCGTACAATTTTGGTCGAGAAATGACCAAATTTCAATGGTCAAATCAACGTCACAACCTGACATTGAATAAACGTCGTTAAAAAGCATGTTGTTTCAGCATATTTGTATTGTAGAATGTTGGTTGGGAAATGACCAAATTTCAACGGTCAAATCAACGTTGCAACCTAACATTGAATAAACGGCGTCAAAAAACATGTTGTTTCAACGTTGTATTTGTGTCATACAATTTTGGTCGAGAAATTACCAAATTTCAACAGTCAAAATAACGTCACAACCTGACATTGAATAAACGTCATCAAAAAGTATGTTGTTTCGACATTGTATTTGTGTTGTAGAATATTGGTTGGGAAATGACCAAATTTCAATGGTCAAATCAACGTCACAACCTGACATTGAATAAACGTCGTCAAAAAAGCATGTTGTTTCAACATTGTATTTGTGTTGTACAATATTGGCTGGGAAATGATCAAAATTTCAACGGTCAAATCAACGCCATAACCTGACATTGATTAAACGTCAGGTTTTGAGTTGCTCAACGTCAGGACCTAATTTAACATGTTCTCAACGTTGTTTCAATATCGTGTGCCTGCTGGGATGTGGTCTGTAAAAGATGCAAGGCTCTCGTCCCCTGCACCAAGACCGGTAATACCACACCACCCTAGCCGCCACGCTCACCCTTTAGAGCACTGCCATAACTTCCTGGCACTTAACCTGCAGAAAATAGTTCTTCTCAGGTTTTACATTTTCACACTTTGTACTATTTTCGGACACTTTATTAAGCATTTCTTACATATTTCTCATTTTAAGAGATTATTGTTCAATGTTCAATTTCATTTTAACTATTTTGTTTACATTCTTTTGAGTGTTTTCCATGCTTTTGTTGACATTTCATTGTCTTTCTGCCTTAAAAGCTGAGGGGATTTTAATACATTTGAAATAAAAATGTTTACATTTAATGAATTTTTCTCCAGGTCATAAAAAATATCAATAATTATCGATATCGACCGATATAAAGCACTGATATCGTGATACAGTTCTCAGCCATGACCTCATCGTATTTTCATTCCCCTCGTTTCCATCACTGGTGCTTTTCTGTGGTGACGTCATTGAAAAGCCAAAGAAAAAGCAACGCAATGTGACTTGAGGGGTGTACTTTTCCTGGAAACTGATACAGCAAAAAGAGGTTTTTATTCCATCTAAAGCCTGAAAATGATTTACTGGTGTGTGCGTGTGCGTGTAGACAGTTCCATTGCCTCAGGGCTGACAGAAGCTCAAGTCGAAATTCCTCATGTCGACCATAAAACACACACACACACACACACACACACACACACGTGCGCGCACGCACACACAGGCACAGACAGTAAGTGTTGGTGTGAGCAATGGACAAAGGAAGCATTGAAGAGGCTCCTTCAGAGTAAAAGTTGAAGAGGACGTCTAATTAGGCACACAAAAGTGAAGATGAGGACAGAGGAGATAAGGGCAGACAGGAAGCACAAAGCCTTTAGGAAAGAAGGAAGGATGGCGAAAGAGCAAAAGGAGTCGCGACGTACTTTAACAGCAATAAAGTTGAATAGTAGCTTGAAGAAGTGACACGTCGGGGCTATTAAGTCGCCGAGGGGCTTTATGTCACGCATACATCCCATAATACTAAGGACACGGAGGCTGTTAACGTTAAATTGGTGTTAATGATGACGTTTACATGCACTTAAACAGTTCCGTGGTGGACGCACTGCAGGACTGTCTCTAAAATGCCCATAAAAAGTGGTACATAGGTCTGCTGCTTGTTTGAAAGCATGAATGTGCAGTAAAATGAGTGTCTCCATGGTGAAAGCCGCGTTGTGGAGGGAAAGTGCGATCAGCGCGCCTGCAGGGGCAAAAGTCACCGCCGCTGTCCATAACACTGAGGACGAGCACCAGCGGGCAGGGGCGGGGCGGGGCATGCGCTGACGGCGAGACACAGCTGGCAGGTGATCGGATTTCACAGGTGGTACGTGTTAATCGAATCATCTGTTGTCTTTAACAGTAAGCGGCCGGGAGCAGAGGGAGAGAGAGCTGGACAGGACAAAAAAAATAAAAATAAAATAAATAAATAAAATTACAAAAAAAAAATAATAATAAAACAAATACAAAAGCCTTTTAATTTTTATATAATTTTGTAGAACTGACTAATAATGTAAATAGTTTAATTATAACTGTCATAATTATTGCAGCAATACATAACATACAGAACGTGCAAAAAAACGACTTAGCGTAAATGCCGGACTATAAGTGGCTACATGTGCAGTAAATGAGTGTCTCCGTGGTGAAAGCCGCGTTGTGGAGGGAAAGTGCGATCAGCGCGCCTGCAGGAGCAAAAGTCACCGCCGCTGTCCAATGGTACTGAGGACGAGCGGCACGAGCATGTGCTGACGGCGAGACACGGCTGGCAGGTGATTAGATTTCACAGGTGGTACGTGTTAATCTAATCATCTGTTGTCTTTAACAGTAAGCGGCCAGGAGCAGAGGGAGAGAAAGCTGGACAGGACAACAACAACAAAAAAGTTACCGTATTTTCCGCACTATAAGGCGCACCTAAAAACCACAAATTTTCTCAAAAGCTGACAGTGCGCCTTATAACCCGGTGCGCTTTATATAT
Organism: Nerophis lumbriciformis; assembly: GCF_033978685.3. Classification (NCBI taxonomy): domain Eukaryota; kingdom Metazoa; phylum Chordata; class Actinopteri; order Syngnathiformes; family Syngnathidae; genus Nerophis; species Nerophis lumbriciformis. Next base: position 11,766,973 of record NC_084553.2, read on the forward strand.
GGATAAATATTAAGATTCATTTTCATAAAGTTTAGGTCTCGCAACTACGGTAAACAGCCGCCATCTTTTTTCCCCGTAGAAGAAGCGCGCGGTGCATGCTGGGATATGTGACGTTTCATTTCCATTTGTGTGTTTATGTAAAGACCCCAAAATGGCTCCTATTAAGTGTGTTGTCTGTCTAATTATAAATAATGCAGACGAGGCGTGTTAACTGAGTTCTCAACGTTTACTCACAGCGTGCTCATAACCACATTCTAACTGCCAGCATACAACAACGCTTCTCAGGGCTACCGCGCATGCTCGTAACTATCGTTGCATGCTGGGTAGTGTAGTTGTTATATTTGCTAGCTCATAACAGCACATTGAGAGACACGCTTACGCGCTTAATTCAATACTCGCCGTCATTCCGGGTGGATTGACAAAAGACCTCCAGCCGCTAGATATTGGTGTCAACAGGGCATTCGAAGCTAGACTGCTAACTGCGTGGGAACAATGGAGGACAGAAGGCGAACACACCTTCACTAAGACGAGGAGGCAGCGCCAGACGACGCCAACATCTGCCAGTGGATCGTAAATTTGCCCAACTTTTCACTTCGGACACCGAAGACGAAGGATTTACGAATGAAGAATAACTTCAGAAAGTGAGCGCTATGTTTATTTTGTGTGTTGTGACATTAATGTTCGAGCAACATTATGTTGCTATTGCTCTGCACTATTTTGAATTTTACTATGTTTGTGATTGCACATTTGCGTACATTTTGGGAGTGAACAGAGTTGTTAGAACGCTGGTTTTTAATATATTATTAAAGTTTGACTGACCTATCTGACTGTTTTTTTGACATTCCCTTTAGCGCAGCGTAGGCGCGGCTTATAGTCCGGGGCGGCTTATTGGTGGACAAAGTTATGAAATATGCCATTCATTGAAGGTGCGGCTAATAATCCGGTGCGCCTTATAGTGCGGAAAATACGGTAAATGAGCAAATATTTGTAAAAAAAATAATAATAATAATACAAAAAATTAAAAAGCCTTTTAATTTTTGTATAATTTTGTGACATGTAAGTAGAACTGACTAATAATGTAAATAGTTTAATTATAACTGTCATAATTATTGCAGCAATACATAACATACAGAACGTGCAAAAAAACGACTTAGCGTAAATGCCGGACTATAAGTGGCTACATGTGCAGTAAATGAGTGTCTCCGTGGTGAAAGTCGCGTTGTGGAGGGAAAGTGCGATCAGCGTGCCTGCAGGAGCAAAAGTCGCTGTACATGGCACTGAGGACGAGCACCAGCGGGCAAGGGCGGGGCATGTGCTGACGGCGAGACACAGCCGGCAGGTGATTGGATTTCACAGGTGGTACGTGTTAATCTAATCATCTGTTGTCTTTAACAGTAAGCGGCCGGGGGCAGAGGGAGAGAGAGGATTGGGAGTGACGGCAACGTCACGAAATGCCGAAAAACATTTGGAAAAATCTTGTTAAAAACATGAAAACTTTGTTAAACCTGCACGCTTGGCTCTTGTGCCGTGTCTACAGTGGAGCTGCTAGGAAGCGACTTCCACACGCGTGTTCAACGGAAAAAAGCCATTGAAGTTATCGAGTGCGCGTGTAGTCTTAGTAGATCACACCCAACACACCCAAGGGCGCAGGTTGAGATTATGGATGGGTAAAGGTTACATTTTAACCGATACTTGTACCAAACCAGTACTTCAAGAAGAACGCGCATTCACTGTACAAACATACATATACACATACATGTACATATACATTCACTGTGGACTGGACTCTCACTATTATGTTAGATCCACTATGGACTGGACTCTCACACTATTATGTTAGATCCACTATGGACCGGACTCTCACACTAATATTTTAGATCCACTATGGACTGGACTCTCACACTATTATGTTAGATCCACTATGGACCGGACTCTCACACTAATATTTTAGATCCACTATGGACTGGACTCTCACTATTATGTTAGATCCACTATGGACTGGACTCTCACTATTATGTTAGATCCACTATGGACTGGACTCTCACTATTATGTTAGATCCACTATGGACTGGACTCTCACACTATTATGTTAGATCCACTATGGACTGGACTGTCACTATTATGTTAGATCCACTATAGACTGGACTCTCACACTATTATGTTAGATCCACTATGGACTGGACTCTCACTGTTATGTTAGATCCACTATGGACTGTACTCTCACTATTATGTTAGATCCACTATGGACTGGACTCTCACTATTATGTTAGATCCACTATGTACTGGACTCTCACTATTATGTTAGATCCACTATGGACTGGACTCTCACTATTATGTTAGATCCACTATGGACTGGACTCTCACTATTATGTTAGATCCACTATGGACTGGACTCTCACTATTATGTTAGATCCACTATGGACTGGACTGTCACTATTATGTTAGATCCACTATGGACCGGACTCTCACACTATTATGTTAGATCCACTATGGACTGTACTCTCACTATTATGTTAGATCCACTATGGACTGGACTCTCACTATTATGTTAGATCCACTATGGACTGGACTCTCACTATTATGTTAGATCCACTATGGACTGGACTCTCACACTATTATGTTAGATCTACTATGGACTGGACTCTCACTATTATGTTAGATCCACTATGGACTGGACTCACACTATTATGTTAGATCCACTATGGACTGGACTCTCACTATTATGTTAGATCCACTATGGACTGGACTCTCACTATTATGTTAGATCCACTATGGACTGGACTCTCACACTATTATGTTAGATCCACTATGGACTGGACTTTCACTATTATCTTAGATCCACTATGGACTGGACTCTCACACTATTATGTTAGATCCACTATGGACCGGACTCTCACACTATTATGTTAGATCCACTATGGACTGGACTCTCACTATTATGTTAGATCCACTATGGACTGGACTCTCACTATTATGTTAGATCCACTATGGACTGGACTTTCACTATTATGTTAGATCCACTATGGACTGGAATTTCACAATATTATGCTAGACCCACTCGACGTCAATTGCATCCGGTCTCCCCTAGAGGGGGGGGGGGGGGGGGGGGGGTCACCCACATCTGCGGTCCTCTCCAAGGTTTCTCATAGTCATTCACATTGACATCCCACTGGGTTGTGAGTTTTTCCTTGCCCTTGTCGTTGTGGCTTCTGTAGCCCTTTGAGACACTTGTGATTTAGGGCTATATAAATAAACATTGATTGATTGATTAATTGATTAACGGAATATTTCTCGGTAAATAGCTCATTTCACATCTGCGGCTTATAGTCCGGTGCGGCTAATATATGGAAAAAAACATTTTTTTCTTCTAAAATTTACTGGGTGCGGCTTATATCCAGGTGCGCTCTATGTTCCGGAAAATACGGTTTATTTTGTTATTGGCGCACAATGAGAAAGTGCCGTGTTGTTGTTGTTGTGGCTACTAGCTAGCCTAGCGCTGTGGTGCTAGCAGTACTCGTTTACGTCGGCACCGGTGCCATTATGGAACCGGGTTTCGGTGCCATCCGTAATTCCGTCGTTGTCGTTCCAAAGCACACAACAACAACACCAAAAAAAGACAACAAAAAACTTGAGGCTAAATACGCCGAGCGTCGACGTCCGTCTGCATCAAATAAACAGAAGAGATAAGATTGAATGATCCGCGAGACGAAAACCTCGGCCGTGGAATTGCCGGAACAGAACGGAGATAAGAGTCCCGAATATTCCCGAGTAATAACGTCGGAATGTTGTGATAAGTGCAGGAAGACAAAGCGGCCTCGGAGATATCAAGGAGAGGCGCGGCTAAATGACGCCGCATTGTTAGCCAGAAGCACTTTTAATATGTGTCCGCCATTCTTCTCCTCGCGGATGCGTGAAGGAACAATCCGTCTATTTTTAACTTCCACGCGCTGAAGGTGAAGCCTAAATAAAACAAACCAT
>NC_084553.2:11775950-11830950 GCF_033978685.3 Nerophis lumbriciformis
TTCATTAAATGATGTGGCAGACAACATTGATTGACATAGCGTACCACATTAAATGACATGGTGGGCCATGTTAAATGAGGTGGCAGACAACATTGAATGACATAGTGGACCACATTAAATGACATGACGGGCCACATTAAAAGATGTGACGGACCACGTTAAATGATGTGGCAGACAACATTAAATGACACATTAATTGATGTGACGGACCTCATTAAATGATGTTTCAGACAACATTAAATGACATGCCACATTAAATGACATGGCGTGCCACATTAAATGACATGGCGTGCCACGTTAAATGACATGACAGACTTCATTAAATGACATGGTGGGTGGGCCACAATAAATGATTTGGCACACCACAATAAATGACATTGCAGACCTCATTAAATGACATGGTGGGCCACATTAATGAGGTGTAAATGACGTGACGGGCCGGATCTGGCCCCCGGGCCTTGAGTTTGGCACCTGTGCTATATTTAACATAAATGTACATTTTCTTTCATTTTAGTTACCTTTAGTCCGAGAAATCTGCTCAATTCATGAGCATCAGTAGGAGACCATGTGACTCATTATGGGACTCAGCCTTTCATTGGCTGTAAAATGTGTGCAATGTATGTGTGAAACAACAAAGAATACATATTAGTACAAGTGGTGGTCATATTAGTACAAGTGGTGGTCATATTAGTACAGGTGGTGGTCATATTAGTACAAGTGGTGGTCATATTAGTACAAGTGGTGGTCATATTAGTACAGGTGGTGGTCATATTAGTACAAGTGGTGGTCATATTAGTACAGGTGGTGGTCATATTAGTACAAGTGGTGGTCATACTAGTACAGATGGTGGTCATATTAGTACAGGTGGTGGTCATATTAGTACAAGTGGTGGTCATATTAGTACAGATGGTGGTCATATTAGTACAGGTGGTGGTCATATTAGTACAGATGGTGGTCATGTTAGTTCAGGTGGTGGTCATATTAGCACAGATGGTGGTCATACTAGTACAGGTGGTGGTCATATTAGTACAGGTGGTGGTCATATTAGTACAGGTGGTGGTCAAATTAGTACAAGTGGTGGTCATATTAGTACAGGTGGTGGTCATATTGGTACAAGTGGTGGTCATATTAGTACAGGTGGTGGTCATATTAGTACAGGTGGTGGTCATTTTAGTACAGGTGGTGGTCATATTAGTACAGGTGGTGGTCATTTTAGTAGAAGTGGTGGTCATATTTGTACAGGTGGTGGTCATATTATTACAGATGGTGGTCATATTAGTACAAGTGGTGGTCATATTAGTACAAGTGGTGGTCATATTAGTACAGGTGGTGGTCATATTAGTACAGGTGGTGGTCATATTAGTACAGGTGGTGGTCATATTAGTACAAGTGGTGGTCATATTAGTACAGATGGTGGTCATATTAGTACAAGTGGTGGTCATATTAGTACAGGTGGTGGTCATATTAGTACAGATGGTGGTCATGTTAGTACAGGTGGTGGTCATATTAGTACAAGTGGTGGTCATATTAGTACAGATGGTGGTCATATTAGTACAAGTGGTGGTCATATTAGTACAGGTGGTGGTCATAGTAGTACAGATGGTGGTCATGTTAGTTCAGGTGGTGGTCATATTAGTACAGGTGGTGGTCATATTAGTACAGGTGGTGGTCATATTAGTACAAGTGGTGGTCATATTAGTACAGGTGGTGGTCATATTAGTACAGGTGGTGGTCATATTAGTACAGGTGGTGGTCATATTAGTACAGGTGGTGGTCATATTAGTACAGGTGGTGGTCATATTAGTACAAGTGGTGGTCATATTAGTACAGGTGGTGGTCATATTAGTACAGGTGGTGGTCATATTAGTACAGGTGGTGGTCATATTAGTACAGGTGGTGGTCATATTAGTACAAGTGGTGGTCATATTAGTACAGGTGGTGGTCATATTAGTACAAGTGGTGGTCATATTAGTACAGGTGGTGGTCATATTAGTACAGGTGGTGGTCATATTAGTACAGGTGGTGGTCATATTAGTACAGGTGGTGGTCATATTAGTACAAGTGGTGGTCATATTAGTACAGGTGGTGGTCATATTAGTACAGGTGGTGGTCAAATTAGTACAGGTGGTGGTCATATTAGTACAGGTGGTGGTCATATTAGTACAGGTGGTGATCATATTAGTACAGGTGGTGGTCATATTAGTACAAGTGGTGGTCATATTAGTACAGATGGTGGTCATATTAGTACAGGTGGTGGTCATATTAGTACAGGTGGTGGTCATATTAGTACAAGTGGTGGTCATATTAGTACAGGTGGTGGTCATATTAGTACAAGTGGTGGTCATATTAGTACAGGTGGTGGTCATATTGGTACAAGTGGTGGTCATATTAGTACAGGTGGTGGTCATATTAGTACAGGTGGTGGTCATTTTAGTACAGATGGTGGTCATATTAGTACAGGTGGTGGTCATTTTAGTAGAAGTGGTGGTCATATTTGTACAGGTGGTGGTCATATTATTACAGATGGTGGTCATATTAGTACAGGTGGTGGTCATTTTAGTACAGATGGTGGTCATATTAGTACAGGTGGTGGTCATTTTAGTAGAAGTGGTGGTCATATTTGTACAGGTGGTGGTCATATTATTACAGATGGTGGTCATATTAGTACAAGTGGTGGTCATATTAGTACAGGTGGTGGTCATATTAGTACAGGTGGTGGTCATATTAGTACAGGTGGTGGTCATATTAGTACAAGTGGTGGTCATATTAGTACAAGTGGTGGTCATATTAGTACAAGTGGTGGTCATATTAGTACAAGTGGTGGTCATATTAGTACAGGTGGTGGTCATATTAGTACAAGTGGTGGTCATATTAGTACAGGTGGTGGTCATATTAGTAAAAGTGGTGGTCATATTAGTACAGGTGGTGGTCATATTAGTTCAGGTGGTGGTCATATTAGTACAGATGGTGGTCATATTAGTACAAGTGGTGGTCATATTAGTACAGATGGTGGTCATATTAGTACAGGTGGTGGTCATATTAGTACAGATGGTGGTCATATTAGTACAAGTGGTGGTCATATTAGTACAGGTGGTGGTCGTATTAAAACAGGTGGTGGTCATATTAGTACAAGTGGTGGTCATATTAGTACAGATGGTGGTCATATTAGTACAAGTGGTGGTCATATTAGTACAGGTGGTGGTCATATTAGTACAGATGGTGGTCATGTTAGTTCAGGTGGTGGTCATATTAGTACAGGTGGTGGTCATATTAGTACAAGTGGTGGTCATATTAGTACAGATTGTGGTCATATTAGTACAAGTGGTGGTCATATTAGTACAGGTGGTGGTCATATTAGTACAGATGGTGGTCATGTTAGTTCAGGTGGTGGTCATATAAGTACAGGTGGTGGTCATATTAGTACAGGTGGTGGTCATATTAGTACAAGTGGTGGTCATATTAGTACAGGTGGTGGTCATATTAGTACAAGTGGTGGTCATATTAGTACAGGTGGTGGTCATATTAGTACAAGTGGTGGTCATACTAGTACAGATGGTGGTCATATTAGTACAGGTGGTGGTCATATTAGTACAAGTGGTGGTCATATTAGTACAGATGGTGGTCATATTAGTACAGGTGGTGGTCATATTAGTACAGATGGTGGTCATGTTAGTTCAGGTGGTGGTCATATTAGCACAGATGGTGGTCATACTAGTACAGGTGGTGGTCATATTAGTACAGGTGGTGGTCAAATTAGTACAAGTGGTGGTCATATTAGTACAGGTGGTGGTCATATTGGTACAAGTGGTGGTCATATTAGTACAGGTGGTGGTCATATTAGTACAGGTGGTGGTCATTTTAGTACAGGTGGTGGTCATATTAGTACAGGTGGTGGTCATTTTAGTAGAAGTGGTGGTCATATTTGTACAGGTGGTGGTCATATTATTACAGATGGTGGTCATATTAGTACAAGTGGTGGTCATATTAGTACAAGTGGTGGTCATATTAGTACAGGTGGTGGTCATATTAGTACAGGTGGTGGTCATATTAGTACAGGTGGTGGTCATATTAGTACAAGTGGTGGTCATATTAGTACAGATGGTGGTCATATTAGTACAAGTGGTGGTCATATTAGTACAGGTGGTGGTCATATTAGTACAGATGGTGGTCATGTTAGTACAGGTGGTGGTCATATTAGTACAAGTGGTGGTCATATTAGTACAGATGGTGGTCATATTAGTACAAGTGGTGGTCATATTAGTACAGGTGGTGGTCATATTAGTACAGATGGTGGTCATGTTAGTTCAGGTGGTGGTCATATTAGTACAGGTGGTGGTCATATTAGTACAGGTGGTGGTCATATTAGTACAAGTGGTGGTCATATTAGTACAGGTGGTGGTCATATTAGTACAGGTGGTGGTCATATTAGTACAGGTGGTGGTCATATTAGTACAGGTGGTGGTCATATTAGTACAGGTGGTGGTCATATTAGTACAGGTGGTGGTCATATTAGTACAGGTGGTGGTCATATTAGTACAGGTGGTGGTCATATTAGTACAGGTGGTGGTCATATTAGTACAAGTGGTGGTCATATTAGTACAGGTGGTGGTCATATTAGTACAAGTGGTGGTCATATTAGTACAGGTGGTGGTCATATTAGTACAGGTGGTGGTCATATTAGTACAGGTGGTGGTCATATTAGTACAGGTGGTGGTCATATTAGTACAAGTGGTGGTCATATTAGTACAGGTGGTGGTCATATTAGTACAGGTGGTGGTCATATTAGTACAGGTGGTGGTCATATTAGTACAGGTGGTGGTCATATTAGTACAGGTGGTGGTCATATTAGTACAGGTGGTGGTCATATTAGTACAAGTGGTGGTCATATTAGTACAGATGGTGGTCATATTAGTACAGGTGGTGGTCATATTAGTACAGGTGGTGGTCATATTAGTACAAGTGGTGGTCATATTAGTACAGGTGGTGGTCATATTAGTACAAGTGGTGGTCATATTAGTACAGGTGGTGGTCATATTGGTACAAGTGGTGGTCATATTAGTACAGGTGGTGGTCATATTAGTACAGGTGGTGGTCATTTTAGTACAGATGGTGGTCATATTAGTACAGGTGGTGGTCATTTTAGTAGAAGTGGTGGTCATATTTGTACAGGTGGTGGTCATATTATTACAGATGGTGGTCATATTAGTACAGGTGGTGGTCATTTTAGTACAGATGGTGGTCATATTAGTACAGGTGGTGGTCATTTTAGTAGAAGTGGTGGTCATATTTGTACAGGTGGTGGTCATATTATTACAGATGGTGGTCATATTAGTACAAGTGGTGGTCATATTAGTACAGGTGGTGGTCATATTAGTACAGGTGGTGGTCATATTAGTACAGGTGGTGGTCATATTAGTACAAGTGGTGGTCATATTAGTACAAGTGGTGGTCATATTAGTACAGGTGGTGGTCATATTAGTACAAGTGGTGGTCATATTAGTACAGGTGGTGGTCATATTAGTACAAGTGGTGGTCATATTAGTACAGGTGGTGGTCATATTAGTAAAAGTGGTGGTCATATTAGTACAGGTGGTGGTCATATTAGTTCAGGTGGTGGTCATATTAGTACAGATGGTGGTCATATTAGTACAAGTGGTGGTCATATTAGTACAGATGGTGGTCATATTAGTACAGGTGGTGGTCATATTAGTACAGATGGTGGTCATATTAGTACAAGTGGTGGTCATATTAGTACAGGTGGTGGTCGTATTAAAACAGGTGGTGGTCATATTAGTACAAGTGGTGGTCATATTAGTACAGATGGTGGTCATATTAGTACAAGTGGTGGTCATATTAGTACAGGTGGTGGTCATATTAGTACAGATGGTGGTCATGTTAGTTCAGGTGGTGGTCATATTAGTACAGGTGGTGGTCATATTAGTACAAGTGGTGGTCATATTAGTACAGATTGTGGTCATATTAGTACAAGTGGTGGTCATATTAGTACAGGTGGTGGTCATATTAGTACAGATGGTGGTCATGTTAGTTCAGGTGGTGGTCATATTAGTACAGGTGGTGGTCATATTAGTACAGGTGGTGGTCATATTAGTACAAGTGGTGGTCATATTAGTACAGGTGGTGGTCATATTAGTACAGGTGGTGGTCATATTAGTACAGGTGGTGGTCATATTAGTACAAGTGGTGGTCATATTAGTACAGGTGGTGGTCATATTAGTACAAGTGGTGGTCATATTAGTACAGGTTGTGGTCATATTGGTACAAGTGGTGGTCATATTAGTACAGGTGGTGGTCATATTAGTACAGGTGGTGGTCATTTTAGTACAGATGGTGGTCATATTAGTACAGGTGGTGGTCATTTTAGTAGAAGTGGTGGTCATATTTGTACAGGTGGTGGTCATATTATTACAGATGGTGGTCATATTAGTACAAGTGGTGGTCATATTAGTACAAGTGGTGGTCATATTAGTACAGGTGGTGGTCATATTAGTACAGGTGGTGGTCATATTAGTACAAGTGGTGGTCATATTAGTACAGATGGTGGTCATATTAGTACAAGTGGTGGTCATATTAGTACAGGTGGTGGTCATATTAGTACAGATGGTGGTCATGTTAGTTCAGGTGGTGGTCATATTAGTACAGGTGGTGGTCATATTAGTACAAGTGGTGGTCATATTAGTACAAGTGGTGGTCATATTAGTACAAGTGGTGGTCATATTAGTACAGGTGGTGGTCATATTAGTACAGATGGTGGTCATGTTAGTTCAGGTGGTGGTCATATTAGTACAGGTGGTGGTCATATTAGTACAGGTGGTGGTCATATTAGTACAAGTGGTGGTCATATTAGTACAGGTGGTGGTCATATTAGTACAGGTGGTGGTCATATTAGTACGGGTGGTGGTCATATTAGTACAAGTGGTGGTCATATTAGTACAGGTGGTGGTCATATTAGTACAGGTGGTGGTCATATTAGTACAGGTGGTGGTCATATTAGTACAAGTGGTGGTCATATTAGTACAGGTGGTGGTCATATTAGTACAGATGGTGGTCATATTAGTACAGGTGGTGGTCATATTAGTACAGGTGGTGGTCATATTAGTACAAGTGGTGGTCATATTAGTACAGGTGGTGGTCATATTAGTACAAGTGGTGGTCATATTAGTACAGGTGGTGGTCATATTGGTACAAGTGGTGGTCATATTAGTACAGGTGGTGGTCATATTAGTACAGGTGGTGGTCATTTTAGTACAGATGGTGGTCATATTAGTACAGGTGGTGGTCATTTTAGTAGAAGTGGTGGTCATATTTGTACAGGTGGTGGTCATATTATTACAGATGGTGGTCATATTAGTACAAGTGGTGGTCATATTAGTACAGGTGGTGGTCATATTAGTACAGATGGTGGTCATATTAGTACAGGTGGTGGTCATATTAGTACAGGTGGTGGTCATATTAGTACAAGTGGTGGTGATATTAGTACAAGTGGTGGTCATATTAGTACAGGTGGTGGTCATATTAGTACAAGTGGTGGTCATATTAGTACAGGTGGTGGTCATATTAGTACAAGTGGTGGTCATATTAGTACAGGTGGTGGTCATATTAGTAAAAGTGGTGGTCATATTAGTACAGGTGGTGGTCATATTAGTTCAGGTGGTGGTCATATTAGTACAGATGGTGGTCATATTAGTACAAGTGGTGGTCATATTAGTACAGGTGGTGGTCATATTAGTACAGGTGGTGGTCATATTAGTACACGTGGTGGTCATATTAGTACAGGTGGTGGTCATATTAGTACAGGTGGTGGTCATATTAGTACAGGTGGTGGTCATATTAGTACAGGTGGTGGCCATATTAGTACAGATGGTGGTCATATTAGTACAGACGGTGGTCATATTAGTACAGGTGGTGGTCATATTAGTACAGATGGTGGTCATATTAGTACAAGTGGTGGTCATATTAGTACAGGTGGTGGTCATATTAGTACAGGTGGTGGTCATATTAGTACAAGTGGTGGTCATATTAGTACAGATGGTGGTCATATTAGTACAAGTGGTGGTCATATTAGTACAGGTGGTGGTCATATTAGTACAGATGGTGGTCATGTTAGTTCAGGTGGTGGTCATATTAGTACAGGTGGTGGTCATATTAGTACAAGTGGTGGTCATATTAGTACAGATGGTGGTCATATTAGTACAAGTGGTGGTCATATTAGTACAGGTGGTGGTCATATTAGTACAGACGGTGGTCATGTTAGTTCAGGTGGTGGTCATATTAGTACAGGTGGTGGTCATATTAGTACAAGTGGTGGTCATATTAGTACAGGTGGTGGTCATATTAGTACAGGTGGTGGTCATGTTAGTACAAGTGGTGGTCATATTAGTACAGGTGGTGGTCATATTAGTACAGGTGGTGGTCATATTAGTACAGGTGGTGGTCATATTAGTACAAGTGGTGGTCATATTAGTACAGGTGGTGGTCATATTAGTACAGGTGGTGGTCATTTTAGTACAGATGGTGGTCATATTAGTACAGGTGGTGGTCATTTTAGTAGAAGTGGTGGTCATATTTGTACAGGTGGTGGTCATATTATTACAGATGGTGGTCATATTAGTACAAGTGGTGGTCATATTAGTACAGGTGGTGGTCATATTAGTACAGATGGTGGTCATATTAGTACAGGTGGTGGTCATATTAGTACAGGTGGTGGTCATATTAGTACAAGTGGTGGTCATATTAGTACAAGTGGTGGTCATATTAGTACAGGTGGTGGTCATATTAGTACAAGTGGTGGTCATATTAGTACAGGTGGTGGTCATATTAGTACAAGTGGTGGTCATATTAGTACAGGTGGTGGTCATATTAGTAAAAGTGGTGGTCATATTAGTACAGGTGGTGGTCATATTAGTTCAGGTGGTGGTCATATTAGTACAGATGGTGGTCATATTAGTACAAGTGGTGGTCATATTAGTACAGGTGGTGGTCATATTAGTACAGGTGGTGGTCATATTAGTACACGTGGTGGTCATATTAGTACAGGTGGTGGTCATATTAGTACAGGTGGTGGTCATATTAGTACAGGTGGTGGTCATATTAGTACAGGTGGTGGCCATATTAGTACAGATGGTGGTCATATTAGTACAGATGGTGGTCATATTAGTACAGGTGGTGGTCATATTAGTACAGATGGTGGTCATATTAGTACAAGTGGTGGTCATATTAGTACAGGTGGTGGTCATATTAGTACAGGTGGTGGTCATATTAGTACAAGTGGTGGTCATATTAGTACAGATGGTGGTCATATTAGTACAAGTGGTGGTCATATTAGTACAGGTGGTGGTCATATTAGTACAGATGGTGGTCATGTTAGTTCAGGTGGTGGTCATATTAGTACAGGTGGTGGTCATATTAGTACAAGTGGTGGTCATATTAGTACAGATGGTGGTCATATTAGTACAAGTGGTGGTCATATTAGTACAGGTGGTGGTCATATTAGTACAGACGGTGGTCATGTTAGTTCAGGTGGTGGTCATATTAGTACAGGTGGTGGTCATATTAGTACAAGTGGTGGTCATATTAGTACAGGTGGTGGTCATATTAGTACAGGTGGTGGTCATGTTAGTACAAGTGGTGGTCATATTAGTACAGGTGGTGGTCATATTAGTACAGGTGGTGGTCATATTAGTACAGGTGGTGGTCATATTAGTACAAGTGGTGGTCATATTAGTACAGGTGGTGGTCATATTAGTACAGGTGGTGGTCATTTTAGTACAGATGGTGGTCATATTAGTACAGGTGGTGGTCATTTTAGTAGAAGTGGTGGTCATATTTGTACAGGTGGTGGTCATATTATTACAGATGGTGGTCATATTAGTACAAGTGGTGGTCATATTAGTACAGGTGGTGGTCATATTAGTACAGATGGTGGTCATATTAGTACAGGTGGTGGTCATATTAGTACAGGTGGTGGTCATATTAGTACAAGTGGTGGTCATATTAGTACAAGTGGTGGTCATATTAGTACAGGTGGTGGTCATATTAGTACAAGTGGTGGTCATATTAGTACAGGTGGTGGTCATATTAGTACAAGTGGTGGTCATATTAGTACAGGTGGTGGTCATATTAGTAAAAGTGGTGGTCATATTAGTACAGGTGGTGGTCATATTAGTTCAGGTGGTGGTCATATTAGTACAGATGGTGGTCATATTAGTACAAGTGGTGGTCATATTAGTACTGGTGGTGGTCATATTAGTACAAGTGGTGGTCATATTAGTACAAGTGGTGGTCATATTAGTACAGGTGGTGGTCATGTTAGTACAGGTGGTGGTCATATTAGTACAAGTAGTGGTCATATTAGTACAGGTGGTGGTCATATTAGTACAGGTGGTGGTCATATTAGTACAGATGGTGGTCATATTAGTACAAGTGGTGGTCATATTAGTACATGTGGTGGTCATATTAGTACAGGTGGTGGTCATATTAGTACAAGTGGTGGTCATATTAGTACAGGTGGTGGTCATATTAGTACAAGTGGTGGTCATATTAGTACAGGTGGTGGTCATATTAGTACAGGTGGTGGTCATGTTAGTACAAGTGGTGGTCATATTAGTAGAGGTGGTGGTCATATTAGTACAGGTGGTGGTCATATTAGTACAAGTGGTGGTCATATTAGTACAGGTGGTGGTCATATTAGTACAGGTGGTCATCATATTAGTACAGGTGGTGGTCATATTAGTACAGATGGTGGTCATATTAGTACAGATGATGGTCATATTAGTACAGGTGGTGGTCATATTAGTACAAGTGGTGGTCATATTAGTTCAGGTGGTGGTCATATTAGTACAGGTGGTGGTCATATTAGTACAGATAGTGGTCATATTAGTACAGGTGGTGGTCATATTAGTACAGATAGTGGTCATATTAGTACAGGTGGTAGTCATATTAGTTCAGGTGGTGGTCATATTAGTACAGATAGTGGTCATATTAGTACAGGTGGTGGTCATATTAGTACAGGTGGTGGTCATATTAGTACAGGTGGTGGTCATATTAGTACAAGTGGTGGTCATATTAGTAAAGGTGGTGGTCATAGAGAAGTTGTTAGCAGCATCACATCTCACTGACCTATTTCTGCGCTCTGTGCATTTACCATGCACAGAGCATGATAGCCGCATCCAAAATTATCTTATTTTCTCTGTGTGTGTGTGTGTGTGTGTGTGTGTGTGTGTGTGTGTGTGTGTTCAATTTGCTCCTGTTGTCGTGCGGCGTTTCTCACTTCATCGTGGCGACGCAATAACAATAAAATGTCATCAATCTGCCTCTGTCACACCAAGTTTGTACACAGTAATGACATTAGGCCTGCAGTGGCGAGCACGCCGCGCTCTTAAAGACACAGGCGCGCGCCTTTGCTCACACGCATGGAATTACCCGACAACACACCAGTTATTAAAGCATTTTTTATTTTTTTTTGTACGTTTTCGTTTTTGGCCTATTGTTCAAACAACTGTTTCACAATTCACAAACATGGTGTGCCTTTTCCAAAAATGTGTGCTAACTTTTCCTATGTTAGCATGCTAATATGCTATGCTTGCATTTTAGCTCATTGTATTAGTTGTATCATAAAAACACAGCTTTTGATACCTGGCGCCATCTTAGAAGTGTGCCAGCTTTTCCTATGTTATCATGCTAATGTTAGCATGCCAATATGCTATGCTAGAATTTTAGCTAATTCTATTAGTTTATCATAAAAACACAGCTTTTGATACCTGGTGCCATCTTAGAAGTGTGCTAACTTTATATATGTTATAATGCTAACATTAGCATGCTAACATGTTTTGTTGGCATTTATGCTAATTGTATTAGTTTTATCATAAAAACACAGATTTTGATACCTGGCGCCATCTTAGAAGTGTGCTAACTTTTCCTATGTAATCACGCCAACGTTAGCATGCTAATGTGCTATGCTAGCATTTTAGTTAATTGTATTAGTTTTATCATAAAAACACAACTTTTGATAACTGGCGCATTTTAGAAGTGTGCTAACTTTTCCTATGTTATCATGCTAACATTAGCATGCTAATCTGCTATGCTAGCATTTTAGCTAATTGTATTAGTTTTATCATAAAAACACAGCTTTTGATACCTGGCACCATCTTAGAAGTGTGCTAGCGTTTCCTATATTATCATGCTAATCTGCTATGCTAGCATTTTAGCTAATTGTATTAGTTTTATCATAAAAACACAGCTTTTGATACCTGGCGCCATCTTAGAAGTGTGCTAGCGCTTCCTATGTTATCATGCTAATGTTAGCATGCTAATATTGTATGTTAGCATTTTAGCTAATTGTATTAGTCTGTCTATCTGTGTTGGCCCTGTGATGAGGTGGCGACTTGTCCAGGGTGTACACTGCCTTCCACTCGAATGCAGCTGAGATAGGCTCCAGCACTCCCCGCGACCCCAAAAGGGACAAGCGGTAGAAATTGGATGGATGGATGGATGGTATTAGTTTTGTCATAAAACACAGCTTTTGATACCTGGCGCCCACCATCTTAGAAGTGTGCTAACTTTTCTCATGTTATCATGCTAACATGTTATGCTGGCATTTTAGCTCATTGTATTAGTTTCAACCTACAAATCATGGCTTTTGATACCTGGCGTCATCTTTGAAGTGTGCTAACTTATCCTGTGTTTTCATGCTAACATGTTATGCTGGCCGCCTTCGTGTTTTGTTTTTCCTCTGTTTGTTATATGTTTTAACTGGTGTTATTTTTGAAAATAATTAATACAAATATAAATACATTTAAAAAAAAGAAGAAGCTTTAAACAGCAGGAATTCACATTCACCCAGCTTCACCAAACAATTTAAGTGTCTTTGTTGAATGAAAACGATTTGCTTTATGTCCGTCAGCGAAGAAAAATCCACAAATCTGAGGCACCGTTTTATAATCCGCAGGTTTTACAGCGTAGGAAAAAAGTAGCGGCTCATGATCTAAAATTTACGATATAAATAGGGAAAAACTGACTTTTGTCATGTAGCGAAAATGCCCCCATGGTCGCACTTCGGACTTTAAGTGATGTTTTTGTGTTGTGTTACTGATTTGAAACAACAACAAATACACGAAGCACCAAGAAATATTCTTGCAGCGGACTTTATTGATCTGATGAAAGAATGAAGGTGTGCCTAATGAAGTAACATGCGGGGCGAGTGTGTAAGCAGTCAGTGTTGTTGTTGTGTTGTCAGCCAATTACATGGCAGTGAGTTGAAGTGAATAAAGTGCAGCAATAACGTCTTATTTACACGGCTCCTCTTATTACGCGCACGTTTTAACGACTAATGAAAATAATTAGCACTAACAGCAAGGCGGTGCACGTGAGCGCCGTAAAGCCAGGACGATGTTGTCGTCCGTTGTTTGTCTTCATTTGTCTTTTATTTTACTCCCCTGCTCGTGAGCGATGCTCTTTATTAGTCGCTGACACTTATTGAAATCCTTTTGTTTTATGATTGGGAGCAGAAGCAGAAGAAGGAAGGGGGTGTCCGAAGTGCGGCGCGGGCCATTTTTAACTTGCAGCTATTTTATTTGTGCAAAAACTGAAATAAAACATTATTAGGTTGTCAAGACATTACACTAATTTGGTGTGTCAACTATAACACAAAGCTGAAATAGAGATGGATGTATAAAAAAAATCAAATATTAAAACAAAAACAACAAAAATACACACAAAAAAAATGTATGATAATAATAATAATAATAATAATAATTTAAATTTAAAAAAAATAATTAATAAAGTAAAAAATAAAAATGGAAATGGAAAATAAAATAAAAATAAATAAATAAAACTTAAAATATGGATTTTTTACAAAACAAATATATTACAAAAATATCTGAAGTGCAGGTTAAATTATTTCACAGAAAAATCCAAAGAAAAAGCAGAAATAACACTGAGAACTATTTGGTGATTCAACAGTTGGAATTCTGGAGTTCTGCATGACCTTACAGCATATATTTCCTTTTTTTGATCTGCAACTATTTCATTTCAGCAACAACTTAAATAATCTATTATTACCGAGATACATTTTTTAAACATTACACTAATTTGGTGTGTCACCTATAACACAAAGCTGAAATAATGATGGCTGCATAACAAATACAAATAAAAATAAAAATAAAAATAAAAATAAAAATGAAAATAAAATAAAAATCAAATCAAATATAAAATAGAATAAAACAAAAAAGTAAAAAAATAAAAATAAATAAAAAATAAAATAAATAAAATAAAATAAAATGAAAAAAATAAAAAAATAAAATAAAATAAAAATAAAAATAAAAATAAGCATTATAATGCAGCTATTTCATTTTTGCACAAACTTAAAAAATCTATTATTACCGAGATACATTTTGTAAACATTACACTAATTTGGTGTGTCACCTATAACATAAAGCTGAAATATGGATGGATGTATAAGAAAAATAAATACATAAAAATACAAAATTAAATACAAAAATAAAATATTAAATAAAACAAATAAATATAAAAATGAATAAATAAAACTTGAAATATGGATGTTCTTACAAATTTTTTTTTTTTTTTTAAGTTTGAAGTTTAGGTAAAAAAAAATTGCAGAAAAATCCAAAGAAAAAGCAGAAAAAACAGAATTATTCTGTGAATAAACAGTTGGTATTCCGGAGTTTTGTATGACATTGCAGGCATATATTTCATTTTTGCAAAAACTTGAACAATCTACTATTACCGAGATACATTTTCTAAACAACACTAATTTGGTGTGTCACCAAAAAACACAAAGCTAAAATATGGATGGATGGATGAAAAAATAAATAAATAAATAATAATAATAATTTAAAAAAATTAATAACTAAAACATGAAGTATGGATGTTTTACAAAAATAAACTATTTAAAAAAAAAAAAATTTTAAAGTGCAGGTTAAATTTTTTCGCAAAATAAAAAAAATAAAAAAAGCAGAAATAACATTGAGAATTATTCTGTGAATAAACAGTTGGAATTATGCAGTTCTGTATGACCTTACAGGCATATATTTCCTTTTTTTTAATCTGCAGCTATTTTATATTTGCAATAACTTAAATCATCTATTATTACCGAGATACATTTTTTAAACATTACACTAATTTGGTGTGTCACCTATAACACAAAGCTGAAATATGGATGGATGCATTAAAAAAAATAAAAAAACAGAAAATAGGAAAAAATAAATAAATAAAAACAAATACAAAAATAAACAAATAATTGTAAAAATTAATAAATAAAACTTGCAAAAAAAAATAATCTTTTTTTTAAGTTTTAGGGGAAGGTTAAATCTTTTCACAAAAAAATCCAAAGAAAAATATTCTGTGAATAAACAGTTGGAATTATTCAGTTCTGTATGACCTTACAGACATATATTTACTTTTTTTGACCTGCAGCTATTTAATTTTTGCAAAAACTTAAATAATCTACTATTACCGATACATTTTCTAAACATTTCACTAATTTGGTGTGTCACCTATAACACAAATCTGACATATGGATGGATGCATAAGAAAATTTAAACATATAAATAAAAATATAAAGCAAAATAAATAAAATAGATGCAATAAATACAATGAATATAATAAATAAAATAAATAAAATAAATAAAATAAATAAAATAAATAAAATAAATATGGATGCTTAAAAAATATATATATATTCTAGAAAAAAAAGTTTGGAGCACAGGTTAAATTCTTTGGCCAAAAAAATCCAGTCAAAAATCAGAAATAACATTGAGAATTGATCTGTGAATAAACAGTTGGTATTCTGGAGTTCTGTTTGACCTTACACGGATATTTCCTGTAAAATATTGTTTGAATTTTTAATCGTGCAACCAGTCGCAATTGTCTTGAGGTTTGCTGTATCAAAAAAAAAATCCCCATAAAATGTTATCGGATGGCGGCGAACAACAGACTCTCACATATTGT
This sequence comes from Nerophis lumbriciformis, assembly GCF_033978685.3. Taxonomy (NCBI): domain Eukaryota; kingdom Metazoa; phylum Chordata; class Actinopteri; order Syngnathiformes; family Syngnathidae; genus Nerophis; species Nerophis lumbriciformis. The sequence goes on from NC_084553.2 coordinate 11,791,935, forward strand.
TCTTTAAATGTGCTGTTTATTTAGCGGAGGATCAGAGCTGACGACACACACACACACACACACACACCACCTTCTGTGATGACAAACAATAAAAAGCTCCCATGGTGTGTGTGTGTGTGTGTGTGTGCGTGTGTGTTTGCATGTAGCTAAGGGCTAAGATGAAGAACAAGGCCCCTTGCCTCGCTCTTTTTCACCAAGTCAAACAACACAAACACAAACACACACACACACACACACACAGCGAGGGGGGAGCAGCAAAGGGGGGTCGGTTGCCATGACAACACTTGAGTCCAGATAATGATTACAGTAAGTGTGTGTGCACACCCCAGCTATAAAAGAAATGGATCATAAATTAGAACGCTTGAGTGGCAGCCTTCTGTCCAAGGCTGCGAGCTCACTACTGCCCCCCTCTGGCCGCAGGAGGCAGTGCTCTCCCTCTGCTATAATGGAAAAATAAACTTTTTTTCTTTTTTTTGTTAATGTATTTGTTTGCTATTTTTAGCAAGTTATTTCCCCCCTTCAAATATGTGCGGCAGATGACAATAACAATCATTTAAAAACATTAATGGCAGAATGGAAAATCCGCCTTGCTGCTGAATGTGTTTAAATATTTACAAAGGCCTATTCCCTCGGCGCGCGCCTAAGTCATCAAAAAACAATTAAATATTCTTTCCCAGTTGAAAGTCACTTTTTTGTTTGTTTGTTTTTTAAAAAAAGCAAATCATTCCCAGCCTTGTAAAGAACCCCTAATTGCAAAGTGAGCGGCCCACTTTTTCTTTTTCTTTTTCTTTTTTTGTTTCCGCCGTCGCGAGCAGGAACCACCGAATGCTATTCGGTAGAAGAAAGAAAAAAGTTATTTCAAGCAGAATTAGAAATGTAAAGCAGCAGAAAAAAGAAAAATAAGCTAATGTGTATTTATTGTGTGCTTTGTTGAACGATATAACCCTCGCACACTGACTTGAACTACTTGATTATGTATCTATTTACAACTTGGTCGAGTCGTTTACAAACGGTATAGAAGGTTGGCTCGCAACTACACAACAGCTAAGCACACAATAGCACACAAGCTAAACATACTATATACAATATTGCAGTCTAATGTCAATATATATGATTATAGTTACCTACATATGCGAGTCTATAAGGCATTAGAAAGTATCTAGTAAGAAACGTGTCCGCATCGCTACACATCCCGCTGTCACAAGCTTAACTTCATGAATTACTGTGGCTACTAGGTGTCAGCAAAAAAAAACTAATAAAACTTCACATCAGCTGAAAGAGATACTGCACTTTTTTTTTTTTTTTGATCCTAATTCATAATCCTTATGCAAGACAATAACACAAATGTCTTTCTCTTTTTTGTGTAGTCTAAACCGTCAATAGAGGATAGCAAGAGGTGGCCAACAATACAGATAATGGAGATCGGATCTAAAAAACATCCAAAAACCTGTAATGTGTTTTATGGGTTGTACTTGTACTTGTATAGCGCTTTTCTACCTTCAAGGTACTCAAAGCGCTTTGACACTACTTCCACATTTACCCATTCACACACACATTCACACACTGATGGAGGGAGCTGCCATGCATGCCCGCTCTTTGTATATATTTATGTAGTAACATGCATCATTCATAATTAATATGTAATATTTACGCATTACTAAAAAAAATAATAATAATACTAAAAATCCAAAGTCGTTTTTTGTTTAGTTTTTTTTTTTTTGTGGTTAGTCACATGACAAGACGCGGTCCTTTTTTTACCGTAAATAAATAATATGGTCTTTTTCATACCGTAAAACGTAGTTGGTTTTTTTACTGTAAAATTTAGTCTTTTTTTTTTACTGTAAAATCTATAGCCGTTTTTTGTTTTTTTACTGTAAAATCCGAAGTCGTTTTTTGTTTTTTGTTTTTTACCGTAAAATCTACAGTTGTTTTTTTTAACTGCAAAATCTACTCATTTTGGGGGTTTTTTAACGTAAAATCTAAAGGGTTTTTTTTAAACGTAAAATCTAGTCGTTTTTTTAACCGTAAAATCTATGGTCTTTTGTTACCGTAAAACTTAGTTGGTTTTTTTACTGTAAAATCTGTAGTCATTTTTTTGTTGTTTTTAATATCTAAAGGTTTTTTCTTGTAAAATCTATAGTCGTCTTTTTTTTTTACCGTAAAATCCGAAATCGTTTTGTGTTTAGTTTTTTTTAACCATAAAATCTACAGTTGTTTTTTTTAACCAGAAAATCTAGTCGTTTTGGGGTTTTTTAACGTAAAATCTAGTCATTTTTTTACCGTAAAATGTATGGTCTTTTTCTTTACCGTAAAACATAGTTGGGTTTTTTTACAATAAAATCTACAGTCTTTCTTGTTTACTGAAAAATCCATAGTCGTTTTTTTTTTGTTTTATTTACAGTAAAATCCGAAGTTGTTTTTTGTTTAGTTTTTTACCGTAAAATCTACAGTTCTTTGTTTTAACCACAAAATATTGTTTTTTTTGTTGTTTTTTTAACGTAAAATCAAAAGGTTTTTTTTACATAACATCTAGTCGTTTTTTTTACCGTAAAATCTTAAGGTTTTTTTTCTTGTAAAATCTATAGTCGTATTTTGTTTAGGTTTTCTTTTGTAAAATCAAAAAGTTTTTTTACGTAAAATCAAAAAGTTTTTTTACATAAAATCAAAAGGTTTTTTTAAGTAAAATTTAGTCGTTTTTTTTACCGTAAAATCTTCAGGGTTTTTTTCTTGTAAAATCTATAGTTGTTTTTTTTTTTACCAGAAAATCTACTCTTTTTTAATTTTATTTCAATGTAAAATCAAAAGGTTTTTTTACGTAAAATTTAGTCGTTTTTTTACCGTAAAATCTTAAGGGTTTTTTTCTTGTAAAATCTATAGTTGTTTTTTTTTAACCAGAAAATCTAGTCTTTTTTTATTTTATTTTAATGTAAAATCAAAAGGGTTTTTTTACGTAAAATTTAGTCGTTTTTTTACCGTAAAATCTTAAGGGTTTTTTTCTTGTAAAATCTATAGTTGTTTTTTTTAACCAGAAAATCTAGTCTTTTTTAATTTTATTTTAACGTAAAATCAAAAGTTTTTTTAACGTAAAATTTAGTCGTTTTTTTACCGTAAAATCTTAAGGTTTTTTTTCTTGTAAAATCTATAGTCATTTTTTGTTTAGTTTTTTTTACCGTCAAATTTAGTCATTTTTTTACCGTAAAGTCTTAAGGTTTTTTTTCTTGTAAAACCTATAGTCGTTTTTTGTTTAGTTTTTTTTTTATTGTAAAATCTACAGTTGTTTTTTTTAACCAGAAAATCTAGTCTTTTTTTTATTTTTTACGTGAAATCAAAAGGTTTTTTTTACGTAAAGTCTAGTCGTTTTTTTTACCGTAAAATCTTAAGGGTTTTTTTCTTGTAAAATCTATAGTCGTTTTTTATTTAGGTGTTCTTTACGTAAAATCAAAAAGTTTTTTTTACGTAAAATCAAAAGGTTTTTTTATGTAAAATGTAGTAGTTTTTTTACCGTAAAATCTTAAGGGTTTTTTTCTTGTAAAATCTATAGTTGTTTTTTTTAACCAGAAAATGTAGTCTTTTTTAAATTTTATTTCAACGTAAAATCAAAAGTTTTTTTTACGTAAAATGTAGTCGTTTTTTTACCGTAAAATCTTAAGGGTTTTTTTCTTGTAAAATCTATAGTCGTTTTTTGTTTAGTTTTTTCTACCGTAAAATCTACAGTTGTTTTTTTTAGCCAGAAAATCGAATCTTTTTTTTATTTTATTTTTTTTACGTAAAATCAAAAGATTTTTGTTAAGTAAAATCTAGTCGTTTTTTTTACCGTAAAATCTTAAGGTTTTTTTTTTTGTAAAATCTGTAGTTTTTTTTTTTGTTTTTTTTTTTACGTAAAATCCACAGTTGTTTTTTTCAACCAGAAAATCAAGTCTTTTTTTAAAAAAAATGTTACGTAAAATCAAAAGGTTTTTTTTTTACATACAATCTAGTCATTTTTTTACCGTAAAATCTTAAGGTTTTTTTTCTTGTAAAATCTATAGTCTTTTTTGTTTTTTTCACCGTAAAATCCACAGTTGGTTTTTTTAACCAGAAAATCTAGTCTTTTTTTTTTTTTTTTATGTTTTTTACGTAAAATCAAAAGTTTTTTTTACGTACAATCTAGTCGGGTTTTTTTACCGTAAAATCTTAAGTTTTTTTTTTTTGTAAAATCTATAGTCGTTTTTTGTTTTTGTTTTTTTACCGTAAAATCTACAGTAGGTTTTTTTAACCAGAAAATCTAGCCTTTTTAAAAAAAATTTTTAACTTAAAATCAAAATGTTTTTTTTACGTAAAATCTAGTCTTTTTTTTTTTTTACGTAAAATCAAAAGTTTTTTTTACGTAAAATCTAATCGTTTTTTTACCGTAAAATCTTAAGGGTTTTTTTCGAGTAAAATCTATAGTCAAATTTTATTTTTTTTTATTCCGTAAAATCTACAGTTGTTTTTTTTAACCAGAAAATCTAGTCTTTTAAAAAAAAAAATTTTTTTTACGTAAAATCAAGTTTTTTTCACGTAAAATCTAGTCGTTTTTTTACCGTAAAATCTTAAGGGGTTTTTTCTTGTAAAATCTATAGTCGTTTTTTGTTTTTGTTTTTTTACCGTAAAATCTACAGTAGGTTTTTTTAACCAGAAAATCTAGTCTTTTAAAAAAAACATTTTTTTAACGTAAAATCAAAAGTTTTTTTTACGTAAAATCTAGTCGTTTTTTTTTACTGTAAAATCTTAAGGGTTTTTTTCTAGTAAAATATATAGTCGGATTTATTTTATTTATTTTTTTTCCGTAAAATCTACAGTTGTTTTTTTTAACCAGAAAATCTAGTCTTTTAAAAAAAAAATTTTTTTTTACGTAAAATCAAAAGTTTTTTTTTTACCGTAAAAAATCTATGTTCTTTTTTTTTTTATGATATGATATGAGGGTGTCCCAAAACATTTGCACATACGTGTACAGCGACCGTGTGACGATCTGGAGGCGTTAGCGGGTGAGAAAGTGCAAAGGACGACAAAAGAAAAGTTCTTCTTCAGTCAGCTTGTTTAGTCAGCCGCCTTTCGTTGACGGAGTGTGTGTGTGTGTGTGTGTGTGTGTGTGTGTGTGTGTGTGTGTGTGTGTGTGTGTGTGTGTGTGTGTGTGTGTGTGTGTGTGTGTGTGTGTGTGTGTGTGTGTGTGTGGGATTGGTCACATGACAAGACGCGGCCTTTAAACGGCGAATGCCAACACAAAAAGTTCTTCAAGGGGTTGCGCTCACCTTTCCGCTTCTGCTGCGAGTTGGATATTTCCGGTGACCCGAGGAAGACGAGGAGCCTTCTAATCATCACGTCCCTCTCTCGCTTCCTGCTGACGACTCAAAGCGCGTCCTTTCAAAATAAAGCAAAGGAAACATCTATCTGGCTGCTGAGCCCCCCACGTCTCACAACTTCCTTTCAAAGCAGCCTTTCAGCATGGAGGGGGGGGCTGGGGGGGGGGCTTTGAAAAGTTGACGGCGTCTTGAGAGCGTCTGCACAAATCACACCGGGCCTCGCTCATTAGGAAACAATCTCAGGCCACATGAAAAACGACAAGATGTGCCGCTTCTGCTTGGCGCACGCCATTGTTTTACACACATACACACACACACACACACACACCAATACACACCTTGGCCTCATGGCCATGCATATTTCACATCAGTCGCTGTGTGGGAATTATTCATCTCAACTCTTTAAGGATTCATGCTAACAAACTTGGCTGACAACACACACACACACACACACACACACACACACACACACACACACACACACTCCCCCAGTTGACCTTTGTGAGGTTGTCCTCTCTAATGGGCCGCTCCTCAAACACCTGACCGCCGTGATTGATCCGTGACAGACGGCTCGATGCGGCCGTTAGCTCAGACAGGAAGTGGACTATCGGAGACATTTCCACAACCTTTCTCTTCCTCTACAGGAAGCGCGCTCGTCGTCCTGGGGAAGACGAGGCCGCCACGTGACCACACGCGCCAGACATGACGTCCGACACGGAACACACACACACACACACACACACACACACACACACACACACACACACACACACACACACACACACACACTCGTGGCTGGTTACGTATTACTTGTTTGAAGCTGCTCTGTGACATGTGCTGTTGACCTCTTGGCCAGGTCACCTTGTGAAAGAGATCTTGATCTCAATGGGTTTCGTATCCGGTTAAGTAAAGGTTGTAGTAGTTATGTCATTTAATGTGGCCCGTCACGTCATTTAAAACGGCTCGTTATGTCATTTAACGTGGTCCTCCCCATCATTTATTGTGGCCCGTCATGTCATTTAATGTGGCCCGTCACGTCATTTAAGGTGGCTCTTTATGTCCTTCAATGTGGTCCATCATGTCATTTAACTTGGTCCTCCCCATCATTTAATGTGGCCCGTCATGTCATTTAATGTGGTCCATCACCTAATTTAAGTCATTTCATTTATCGAGGCTCGTCATTTCATTCAATGTGGCCCGTCATGTCATTTCATTTAAGGTGGTCCGTCACATCATCTAAGGTGGCCCGTCACGTAATTTATTGTGGCTCATTATTTCATTCAATGTGGTATGTCATGTCATTTCAAGTGGTCTGCCCAATCATTTAATGTGGCCCGTCACCTCATTTAAGGTGCTCCATCACCTTGTTTAAGGTGGTCCGTCATGCCATTTATTGTGGCTCGTCATTTCATTCAATGTGGTCCGTCACGTCATTTAAAGTGGTCCGCCCAATCATTTATATGGCCCGTCACGTCATTTAAGGTGGCTCGTTATATCCTTCAATGTGGTCCGTCATGTCATTAAAATGGTCCGCCCCGTCATTTAACGTGGCCCATCATGTCATTTAAGGTGGTCCATCACCTCGTTTAAAGTCGTCCGTCACATCATCTAAGGTGGTCCGTCATGTCATTTATCGTGGCTCGTCATTTCATTCAATGTGGTCCGTCATGTCATTTAAAGTGGCCCATCATGTCATTTAAGGTGGTGCATCACCTCGTTTAAGGTGGTCCGTCACATCATCTAAGGTGGACCGTCATGTCATTTATTGTGGCTCGTCATTTCATTCAATGTGGTCCGTCATGTCATTTAAAGTGGTCTGCCTACTCATTTAAAGTGGCCCGTCACGTCATTTATTGTGGCTTGTTGTGTCCTTCAATATGGCCCGTCATGTCATTTATTGTGGCTCGTCATTTCATCCAATGTGGTCCGTCATGTCATTTAAAGTGGTCTGCCTAATCATTTAAAATGGCCCGTCACGTCATTTAACGTGGCTCGTTGTGTCCTTCAACATGGCCCGTCATGTCATTTAATGGGCTCCATCACCTCATTTAAAGTGGTCCGTCACATCATCTAAGGTGGCCCGTCATGTCATTGAAGGTGGCTCGTTATGTCCTTCAATGTGGTCCGTCATGTCATTTAAGCGGCCCGTCATGTCATTTAATGTGGTCCGTCATGTCATTTATTGTGGCCCGTCATGTCATTGAAGGTGGCTCGTTATGTCCTTCAATGTGGTCCGTCATGCCATTTAAAGTGGCCCGTCATGCCATTTAAAGTGGCCCGTCACGTCATTTAAGTGGCCCGAAGTGGTCCATCACCTCATCTAAGGTGGTCCGTCACATCATCTAAGGTGTCATTTATCGTAGCTCGTCATTTCATTCAATGTGGTCTGTCATGTCATTTAAGATGGCCCGTCATGTCATTGAGGGTGGCTCGTTATGTCCTTCAATGTGGTCCGTCATGCCATTTAAGGTGATCCACCCCTTCATTAGGTGGCCCATTACGTCATTTAAGATGCTCCATCACATCATTTAAGGTGGTCCGTCACATCACTTATTGTGGCTCGTCATTTCATTCAATGTGGTCCGTCATGTCATTTAAAATGGTCCAACCAATCATTTAAAGTGGCCCGTCACCTCATTTAAAGTGGCTCGTCGCGTCCTTCAATGTGGTCTGTCATGTCATTTAATGTGGTCCGCCACTTCATTTAATGTCGCCCGTCATGTCATTTAAGGTGGTCCATCACCTCATTTAATGTGGCCGTCACATCATTTAAGGTGGCTCGTTATATCCTTCAATGTGGTCCATCATGTCGTTTAACGTGATCCACCCCATCATTAAGTGGCCCATTACATCATCAAAGATGCTCCATCATCTCATTTAAGGTGGTCCGTCCCAGCATCTAAGGTGGCCCATCATGTCATTTAATGTGGCTCGTCATTTCATTCAATGTGGTCCGTCATGTCATTTAAAGTGGTCCGCCCAATCATTTAATGTGGCCCGTCATGTCATTTAAAGTAGTCCATCACAACATTTAAAATGGCCCGTCACATCACTTAAGTGACCCGTAAGATGATTTTTTATGGTTCATCACTTCATTAATATGCCCTGCCGTGTTATTCAAGGAGGTCTGCCACGTCAATTAATTTGGCCCTATGACGGCAGCCATAATTGTGATGTGGCCCTCAAAATAAACAAGTTTGACACCCCTGCGTTAAAAGATCACAGAGACCTCAGTTCAAAAAGAAGCACAGCGCCTCCACTGGAGGAGGATGGCAGTGCAGCGGCGTTAACAAGGACGTGGACAAAGACAGAGAGACAGAAGGATGGAGAAGTTTCAAGGAGGCCAAGCTAAAACGAGCAGAAGGCGAGGAGGAAAAGAAGGATAAATGAGGGCGACTTCATAAAGTGACGAATGGAAGGACGGGGGAAGAAAAATGATACGGAAACGAGGAGGCAGAGGACACGCCAGAGGGAGGAGCTCCTCATTCCTCTAAACGCTGACTGGACATTATATTAGGAACACCCAACAAAGGAGCTGCTTTGTCAAAATCGAGATGATTTACTTGTTTTTTTAAGTCATCGTTTTAGAGGGGATGGGAGAGAAATAGACACCTACTTTTGCAATAATGTATATTTGTAATTTCACAATTTTCAATATTTCTAATTTTACAAGATTTTTGTCTATTTTAGAAAAAAATATATATATATTATGTTGAAATAAATGTATAAACATGGGTTTGCAAGGGAAAATAATTATACAAGAAATACATTTTAAAAACACAGATTTTTTTAAGTAAAATTAAAAAAAAAAAAAAATTAAGTAAAAAAAGTCAAGATTTTCCAAAAAGAAGAGCATAATTGGATTACAGTAAAGTTGTAATACTACAAAATTAAAAAAATATTCGCAGTATAGCTTCAGAATATTTTTGGGGCAAAATCATTATTTATTGTGTAAAATATACAGTACATGTATGTATGTATGTATGTATGTATGTATATATGTATGTATGTATGTATGTATATATAAATATTAGACTTCCTTTTTATTTATTTTATTTTTTTAAATATTATATATATAGCTTTTAATATATATATATGTATATATATATATATATTTATATATATATATATTAAAAGCTATAATTATATATATATATTAAAATTATAAATATATTAAAAGCTATAATTTATAATATATATATATATATATATATATATATTAAAAGGTATGATTTACAAAAACACATTCATGATTGATGATAAAATTGTAATATTATAGTTATATTATATATAATCTATTATATATTATATATGTATCATCAACCATGAATGTGTTTTTGTAAATTATAGCTTTTAATATATAATATATTATATAATATATATATTTAATATATTTTTGTAAATTATAGCTTTAAAAAAAAAATATATATATATATATATATATATATATATTAAAAGCTATATATATATATATATATATATATATATATAGATAAAATATATATATATATCATGCACCTGGGGATAGGTTGATTGCCAACACTAAATTGGGCCTAGTGTGTGAATGTGAGTGTGAATGGTGTCTGTCTTTCTGTGTTGGCCCTGCGATGAGGTGGCGACTTGTCCAGGGTGTACCCCGCCTTCCGCCCGATTGTAGCTGAGATAGGCTCCAGCGCCCCCCGCGACCCCAAAGGGAATAAGCGGTAAAAAATGGATGGATGGATGGATACTACATTTACTATATATTATAATAATAAGATATTACAATTATACCTTTTTAAATTCAAATTTTATAAGAATATTGTCATCCATTAAAAAAAAAAAAACATAAGTAAATAATAACAAATAAAACAGAAAAAATGTACATTTATAAAAGGAAAATAATTGAATTTTATAATAATTTCATTTTATGAAGGCAAAGTCATAATTGTGTCGAATATGCATAATTCTATTTTTTTAAGTTGTAATGCACCAAAGAAATTGCAATTTATTTAATCACTATATATTATAATAATTAGATTTTTTTTTTTAAATACAAATTTTACAAGTATGCCGTCATCTATTAAAAAAAACTTAAATAGTAACAAATAAAAAAACAAATAACAAAAAAAAAAATCTAAAATTATAAGAGGAACATTATAATTTCATAATATAACTAGGGCTAAGTCATAAATTTACAACAAAAAAAAAGTTTGAGTCCACAGAAAAACTAAGTCCTGAATGCCTAATTGATGTGAATAAAGTTGTGATGTTCCAATAAAAGGAAAGACAGTGGCTTTCAACCTCTCCCTAGAAGCCCCGCCCACCCGGCGCCCCACCATCCACCTCCACAGTCTCAATCCGGGCGGCTGCCAAGGCGGCACAGATGCAAACTCCCCCCTGACCGGAGCGTTGCCAAGGCGGCGCTTCCGAAGCCTCTCCACCAGCTGGAGACACTCTGATGAGGCCAACACATCCATTTCCCTGGTAACCACACACACACACACACACACTCGTGTGAATATGTATATGCCACGTACACACACACACCCTCGCCATGCCGGCTGCCAGCTCTATTATCACACGGCACACAAGACCACATTGACACCCAGTCACCATATGCACTTTAGCACTTTAGCGCCCCCACCAGCCGACATGTTACTTTCCACAAAAAAATCATTTTATTCTCCTTTTCATGAATAAAAAAAACATCAGAAAAAAAGGTAAACATAGTCTAATGCAAATAGAAATGATCTGTTCCGAGGTCAACGCAAGAAAAGACGAGTAGAGGATCTGCGATCCCGTCCCTCCTAAGCGGGTCGGACAAACAGCACCTGCTCGTGACGGATCAGCGAGAGCGGAGGCGGAATGTTCTTCTGGAACGCGATCAGTGGCTGGGCTTCCACCTCAGGCGCTTTGTGCTGGCTCAGCAAAAGGAGCCTCAGCGTACTTTGTGCCATGTAAACACACTCCGAGGGGCCAAACGGGGGTCCGAGCTTTAAGCCAACCCCCCCCCCCGCTTGATAGAAGGCGTGGCCACGCTGGCGTTGACGGAGCTTTGATGTGCGAGGCCGGAGGACGTTTGGACGCCGACGACAACAGCGAGCGAGGACGCGGTAATCCAAGATGGCTGCCCAAGAAAGGGGGGGAAAAAGGCGCTTTTGTGGAGCCTTGAAAAGAAAGCGAGGAAGGCGACGCTGTAGAAACGGCGTGAAGACTCTGGAGCGCCACGAGAGGAATGCACGGGACTGCTGCTACAAAACCTAGTTTCTGTTGTCGTTAGCATTAGCGTTACCCATAATGCATCTGTTTGATTGCAAAGAACGTTGTCGCGGCCTACTTGGATTAATGACACGAGATGCGGAGAGCTTCGACTGGTGCAACTTCATACCTGCCAACTTTTGAAATCAGAAAAACCTAGTAGCCAGGGTCCAGGGTCCGGAGGCCCCGGTAGGTCCAGGACAAAGTCCTGGTGGGGGGTTCTGCCCCCCGACGCAAAATGATTATTAGCATTCAGACAGGTTAAAATGTTGCTAAAACCATCACTTTTCTATCAGTCACAGTGACTTTTCAAAACAAAAATATTACAGCAAAAATCATATGGGTTGATTGACATGTTTATTCTGTAAGCTAACTTCAATAGTTTGAAATTATTTTGACAGTTAATGCCAGTTATCCTGTCAACCTTTCACAAGACTTCAATTTGTTAATTGAAAGTATAAACAGTATAAACACTTTTTACAGTAAACAAATGGTAAAACAGTCCTAAACAATTCCATTAAAAAAAAATTGGTGTCATTATTAACTTTCTGTCCAAGCTTGTATAATCTACTGCCTTGTTCAATTGTAAAAAATATTCTGTGCCTAAAATTCACATTTCTATCACAATTATCATACTGTAAACATGGTAAGCTAACTTCATTAAAATTAATAGTCCTGTCAATAGCATGGAATTACAAATCAAATATAGTTTTTTGTAAGCCTTTCAAAAGAATGCAAAATATGAAAAATTAATGAAAATTAATTTAAGCCATCAGACACTTGAAAAGTGGCACATCACATCTCTAATGTAATCATTTTAACTTTTCAACAGAAATAGCACTGCAAAAATATTAAGGACATACTTCTGTATTTTGGTAGTTATGCTGTCAACATTTAACAAGATTTCTTCAACTTGGACTTGAAAGCATAAATAGTATAAACACTTTTAACAGTATAACAGTACTAAACAATTCCAATAGATAACATTGGTGTCATTACCTTTTTGTGGCTAAAATCCAAATTTATTCTATCTATACTTGTATCGCTAGCAACGGCATTAGACTTGTGGTTTTTTTGTCCCAACGTGGTCTTTTACATCGCTAATTCCTCCGTGTCCGATCGAAAAATCTTGTCTGCACAAGGTGCAATTCGCGTAGTTTTCACCCTTTTTGGAACGGATAATTATTCCCGGATAGGCTTTTGAATATTCTTCACGGAATGACTGCAGTTTTCTTTTCGGTTTAAGACTCGTTTGCGATTTTTCTCCGGCTGATTCCATGATCGTTCGCTCATTTGGAAACAATGGCAACTGGTGCCTCGTGCTTGGCATCGGTGCTATAAATAGCCTCGCGCATGGCATTCGGAATGGCTCGATAGGAAGTTACGGGAAGCAGTGTCAATTGTCATTGTTGTTACGCGATTTCGTGAATAAAACTTTAAAAAAAAAAAATTCAATTAATGAAAAAACGTATTTTTTATCACTGCAACCGAAACCCGGAATAGGTTGATGAAAACCCTACTAATTACGGGAAAACCGGAGTAGTTGGCAGGTATGCAACTTTAATTCTCTCCTCCTTTTCTCCTCACAATTTTGACACCGTGAAAACTATGAAGATGGACAGAAAATACAAATGCCATATTTCCACAAACAATACATAAATCATGTTTACATTTTCAAACTTATAAACAAATCTTTTTAGTAAGCTTAAATAATGCATTTTCACATGAATTAAGCTTAATTACAAGTTACAGCTCTTGTTTAAATAAAAATAATGACATTTTCCCGTTTGTTTTAAATGAAATGAACCACTTGTTTTACAATAAATAAAACCATTAGTCTCCTCCTACCTCCTTCCGCTTCCAAGGGCGCTAAGTTTGCTCCACTAGTTAGCTTAGCTTCCACACACAGCTCGGAGTGACTCTCCTTAAATGTGACATATAAACAACACAAACACGAGGCACAATAAAATAACCTCTCACAAATGTTCACACAGAATATGAGAAATATATCTTTGTCAGCCTGTTTTACCAGTCCTGGAGTAACGTGAGTATGCTGTTGAAGTCAGACGGAACGGCAGCAGGAAGTCAAGTATCAGCAATAAAGGAAGTAACAAAATAAGAGTGGGCTCTTCAAAATAAAGGCACAAAAAAAAAAAACGTAACATGACAGAACTGCATCTATCTCCTGAACAAAATTTGCTGCCATTTACAAACGTGGTTGATCTTCTGGAAGTCTGATTAACAAGTTTGACGCCTAAACGGGTTGCAGTGAAAAACTAACCAGGAATCGAGCTTGTTTGGCTTTATAGAGGACAAAATAGGGATCAACTGCAGTAGATATATAAACAGTAACTAAGCTTGTTGGACGCCTAAACAGGCTGCAGTGGATACATAAACAGGAATCAAGCTCGTTTGATACCTGATACGAACCAGTAATGAAGTTTGTTTGACAGTAGAAATCAAAATAGGGGTCAATTTGTTTAACGCCTTAACGGGTTGCAGAAGATATATACAAACAGGGACTGAGCTTGTTTGACGCCTAAACGGGCCGCAGTAGATACAGAAACAGGAATTAAGCTCGTTTGATACCTCAATGGGCCGCAGTAGAAAACGTGTTTGCTGCCTCAACGGGCTGCAGTGGAAAACGAACCAGTAATCAAACTTGTTTGACAGCGGAAATCAAAATAGGGATCAACTTGTTTGACGCCTTAACGGGCCGCAGTAGATACATAAACAGGAATTAAGCTCGTTTGCTGCCTCAACGGCCTGCAGTGGAAAACGAACCAGTAATCAAATTTGTTTGACAGCGGAAATCAAAATAGGGATCAACTTGTTTGACGCCTTAACGGGCCGCAGTAGATACAGAAACAAGAATTAAACTCGTTTGATACCTCAATGGGCCACAGTAGAAAACGTGTTTGCTGCCTCAACGGGCTGCAGTGGAAAACGAACCAGTAATCAAATTTGTTTGACAGCGGAAATCAAAATAGGGATCAACTTGTTTGACGCTTTAACGGGCCGCAGTAGATACATAAACAGGAATTAAGCTCGTTTGATGCCTCAATGGGCCGCAGTAGAAAACGTGTTTGCTGCCTCAACGGGCTGCAGTGGAAAACGAACCAGTAATCAAATTTGTTTGACAGCGGAAATCAAAATAGGGATCAACTTGTTTGACGCCTTAACGGGCCGCAGTCGATACATAAACAGGAATCAAGCTCGTTTGATACCTCAATGGGCCGCAGTAGAAAACGTGTTTGCTGCCTCAACGGGCTGCAGTGGAAAACGAACCAGTAATCCAATTTGTTTGACAGCGGAAATCAAAATAGGGATCAACTTGTTTGACGCCTTAACGGGCCGCAGTAGACGCATAAACAGGAATTAAGCTCGTTTGATACCTCAATGGGCCGCAGTAGAAAACGTGTTTGCTGCCTCAACGGGCTGCAGTGGAAAACGAACCAGTAATCAAATTTGTTTGACAGCGGAAATCAAAATAGGGATCAACTTGTTTGACGCCTTAACGGGCTGCAGTAGATACAGAAACAGGAATTAAGCTCGTTTGATACCTCAATGGGCCGCAGTAGAAAACGTGTTTGCTGCCTCAGCGGGCTGCAGTGGAAAACGAACCAGTAATCAAATTTGTTTGACAGCGGCAATCAAAATAGGGATCAACTTGTTTGACGCCTAAACGGGCCGCAGTAGATACAGAAACAGGAATTAAGCTCGTTTGATACCTCAATGGGCCGCAGTAGAAAACGTGTTTGCTGCCTCAACGGGCTGCAGTGGAAAACGAACCAGTAATCAAATTTGTTTGACAGCGGAAATCAAAATAAGGATCAACTTGTTTGACGCCTTAACGGGCCGCAGTAGATACATAAACAGGAATCAAGCTCGTTTGATACCTCAATGGGCCGCAGTAGAAAACGTGTTTGCTGCCTCAACGGGCTGCAGTGGAAAACGAACCAGTAATCAAATTTGTTTGACAGCGGAAATCAAAATAGGGATCAACTTGTTTGACGCCTAAACGGGCCGCAGTAGATACAGAAACAGGAATTACGCTCGTTTGATACCTCAATGGGCCGCAGTAGAAAACGTGTTTGCTGCCTCAACGGGCTGCAGTGGAAAATGAACCAGTAATCAAATTTGTTTGACAGCGGAAATCAAAATAGGGATCAACTTGTTTGACGCCTTAACGGGCCGCAGTCGATACATAAACAGGAATCAAGCTCGTTTGATACTTCAATGGGCCACAGTAGAAAACTAAAAGGGCTGGAGTAGAATTCACAATGGGAACCAAGTTTGTTGATGCCTAAACAGGCTGCAGTAAAAATCTAAACCGAAATTAAGCTTGTTTGACACCGTAATAGGTTACAGTAGATAACGTATTTGATGCTTCAATGGGCAGCAGTGGAAATCGAGACAGGAATCAAGCTTAGTTTGATGCCTAAACAGGCTGCAGTAGAATTCAAAATAGGAACCAAGTTTGTTGACGCCTAAACAGGCTACAGTGAAAATCAAAACCGAAATTAAGCTTGTTTGACAAGTCACAGTAGATAACTTTATTTGATGCGTCAATGGGCAGCAGTGGAAATCGAGACAGGAAACAAGCTTAGTTTGACGCCTAAACAGGCTGCAGTAGAATTCAAAATAGGAACCAAGTTTGTTGACGCCTAAACAGGCTGCAGTGAAAATCAAAACCGAAATTAAGTTCGTTTAATACCTTAATATGTTACACTAGATAACTTATTTGATGCATCAATGGGCAGCAGTGGAAATCCAAACAGGAATCAAGTTTAGTTTGATGCCTAAACAGGCTGCAGTATAATTCAAAATAGGAACCATGTTTGTTGATGCCTAAACAGGCTGCAGTAAAAAATCAAAACCGAAATCAAGCTTGTTTGACATCTTAATAGGTTACAGTAGATACCTTATTTGGTGCGTCAATGGGCAGCAGTGGAAATCGAGACAGGAATCAAGCCTAAACAGGCTGCAGTAGAATTCAAAATTGGAACTAAGTTTGTTGACGCCTAAACAGGCTGCAGTGAAAATCAAAACCAAAATGAAGCTTGTTTGACACCTTAATAGGTTACAGTAGATAACTTTATTTGATGCGTCATTGGGCAGCAGTGGAAATCGAAGATGCCTAAACAGGCTGCAGTAGAATTCAAAATAGGAACCATGTTTGTTGACGCCTAAACAGACTGCAGTGAAAATCCAAACCGAAATTAAGCTTGTTTGACAGGTCACAGTAGATAACTTTATTTGATGCGTCAATGGGCAGCAGTGGAAATCGAGACAGGAAACAAGCTTAGTTTGATGCCTAAACAGGCTGCAGTAGAATTCAAAATAGGAACCAAGTTTGTTGACGCCTAAACAGGCTGCAGTGAAAATCAAAACCGAAATTAAGTTCGT
Organism: Nerophis lumbriciformis; assembly: GCF_033978685.3. NCBI lineage: Eukaryota > Metazoa > Chordata > Actinopteri > Syngnathiformes > Syngnathidae > Nerophis > Nerophis lumbriciformis. Next base: position 11,808,905 of record NC_084553.2, read on the forward strand.
TTGATACCTTAATAAGTTACACTAAATAACTTATTTGATGCATCAATGGGCAGCAGTGGAAATACAAAGAGGAATCAAGTTTAGTTTGATGCCTAAACAGGCTGCAGTATAATTCAAAATAGGAACCATGTTTGTTGACGCCTAAACAGGCTGCAGTAAAAAATCAAAACCGAAATCAAGCTTGTTTGACATCTTAATAGGTTACAGTAGATAACTTATTTGGTGCGTCAATGGGCAGCAGTGGAAATCGAGACAGGAATCAAGTCTAAACAGGCTGCAGTAGAATTCAAAATAGGAACCAAGTTTGTTGATGCCTAAACAGGCTGCAGTAAAAAAATCAAAACCGAAATTAAGCATAATTGACACCTTAATAGGCTACAGTAGATAACTTTATTTGATGCGTCATTGAGCAGCAGTGGAAATCGAGACAAGAATCAAGCTTAGTTTGATGCCTAAACAGGCTGCAGTAGAATTTAAAATAGGAACCATGTTTGTTGACGCCTAAACAGGCTGCAGTGAAAATCCAAACCGAAATTAAGTTTGTTTGACAGGTCACAGTAGATAACTTTATTTGATGCTTCAATGGGCAGCAGTGGAAATCGAGACAGGAAACAAGCTTAGTTTGATGCCTAAACAGGCTGCAGTAGAATTCAAAATAGGAACCAAGTTTGTTGACGCCTAAACAGGCTGCAGTGAAAATCAAAACCGAAATTAAGTTCATTTGATACCTTAATAGGTTACACTAAATAACTTATTTGATGCATCAATGGGCAACAGTGGAAATCCAAACAGGAATCAAGTTTAGTTTGATGCCTAAACAGGCTGCAGTATAATTCAAAATAGGAACCATGTGTGTTGACGCCTAAACAGGCTGCAGTAAAAAATCAAAACCGAAATCAAGCTTGTTTGACATCTTAATAGGTTACAGTAGATACCTTATTTGGTGCGTCAATGGGCAGCAGTGGAAATCGAGACAGGAATCAAGCCTAAACAGGCTGCAGTAGAATTCAAAATAGGAACTAAGTTTGTTGACGCCTAAACAGGCTGCAGTGAAAATCAAAACCAAAATTAAGCTTGTTCGACACCTTAATAGGTTACAGTAGATAACTTTATTTGATGCGTCATTGGGCAGCAGTGGAAATCGAGACAGGAATCAAGCTTAGTTTGATGCCTAAACAGGCTGCAGTAGAATTAAAAATAGGAACCATGTTTGTTGACGCCTAAACAGGCTGCAGTTAAAATCCAAACCGAAATTAAGCTTGTTTGACAGGTCACAGTAGATAACTTTATTTGATGCATCAATGGGCAGCAGTGGAAATCGAGACAGGAAACAAGCTTAGTTTGATGCCTAAACATGCTGCAGTAGAATTCAAAATAGGAACCAAGTTTGTTGACGCCTAAACAGGCTGCAGTGAAAATCAAAACCGAAATTAAGTTCATTTGATACCTTAATAGGTTACACTAAATAACTTATTTGATGCATCAATGGGCAGCAGTGGAAATCCAAACAGGAATCAAGTTTAGTTTGATGCCTAAACAGGCTGCAGTATAATTCAAAATAGGAACCATGTGTGTTGACGCCTAAACAGGCTGCAGTAAAAAATCAAAACCGAAATCAAGCTTGTTTGACATCTTAATAGGTTACAGTAGATACCTTATTTGGTGCGTCAATGGGCAGCAGTGGAAATCGAGACAGGAATCAAGCCTAAACAGGCTGCAGTAGAATTCAAAATAGGAACTACGTTTGTTGACGCCTAAATAGGCTGCAGTGAAAATCAAAACCGAAATTAAGCTTAATTGACACCTTAATAGGCTACAGTACATAACTTTATTTGATGCGTCATTGAGCAGCAGTGGAAATCGAGACAGGAATCAAGCTTAGTTTGATGCCTAAACAGGCTGCAGTAGAATTCAAAATAGGAACCATGTTTGTTGACGCCTAAACAGGCTGCAGTGAAAATCAAAACAGAAATTAAACTTGTTTGACATCTTAATAGGTTATTTGATGCGTCAATGGGCAGCAGTGGAAATCGAGACAAGAATTGAGCTTAGTTTGATGCCTAAACAGGCTGCAGTAGAATTCAAAACTGGAACCAAGTTTGTTTGACGCCTAAACAGGCTACAGTGAAAATCAAAACCGAAATTAAACTTGTTTGACATCTTAATAGGTTATTTGATGCATCAAAGGGCAGCAGTGGAAATCGAGACAGGAATCGAGCTTCGTTTGATGCCTAAACATGCTGCAGTAGAATTCAAAACTGGAACCAAGTTTGTTTGACGCCTAAACAGGCTGCAGTGGGAATGAAACCAGCGATTGAAGAACTTTTCCGCCTTTGTCATCGGCTGACTGACCATCTGGATTACCTCCACTCTCGGCCTCGACAAGACAAACTCGGCTGCGAGCGCAACTCGATCTCTTTCCCTTTGGCGAGAGCGAGCAAATGCCGCTAATGCGCGGAAATTACATTTGACAAATCACTTTACGGCCGCCGCCCCCTAAAAGCCTCGTCTGGCCTCTCTGCGAGGGGGGAGGGGCTGAAAGGATAATTGAGGAAAAAGACGTTTTGTCAAAATGTCCTCAAGTGTCGCAAAGGATGTCATTTCCTGCTTATTGGCGGGGGGTGGAGGTGGGGGGGGGGGGGGGGGGGGTGATTGACGGGCGGCCACCGTGTGACGGATTGTTAGCGCACATGTCAACTAAATATCCACCTGACATCCACGTCGAGAACATTCCGCCACAGACGTGTTGCATTTAAGCCCCTCCCTCTCATCCTCCTCTACGCCAAGGAGCAGTGATGTCACCACCTGAGCTGTCCAGATGCTGGACACTCCATCTGACCAGATTAAAAAATGGGTGTGGCCTATGTAAAAACCCTGACACAGACCACACCCCTTTTTAGTCCATAAAGCGTCCATCAATTTACAACATCACTGACACAGTCACATGACTTGCAAACATCACAAAAACTAAATTACAAAGACTACAAAAGTGTTCCTTTGCAAAGTTGCGTCGCCAACTAGTGGCCTGGCATGCACATTACACTTCCTCTTTTTGCGTGGAACATTTTTAACGTGCAGAGAAACAATCTCCGTACCCTTAGTGCCCCGACCCCATTCCTCTTTGTTTACAGGGTTTGATAGAAACATTTGGATTCGATGAAAAAAAAATTTAAGAAAAAGGGAAAAAAATATGAGAAAAAAGATATATATAGAGAAAGAAAAAAATAAGAAGAAAACAAGAATAAATTAAGGGAAATGAACAAAAAAAAAAACTGAAAAATGTTAAAGAAAATAAGAATAAGAGGAAAAGGAAAAATATTTAAAAAAATAAAAAACATATAAGCAGGAATAGAAGAAGACTAAAAATAAAAATAAAAAGAATAAAAATAAAAAAGAACAACGAGAAGAAGGAAAAAGAACAAAGGAAAAGGAAAATAAAAAAATAAGAAAGAAAAAAATAAAGAAAAAGAAAAAAGTAGAAAAAAGCGAAGAAACAAAGAAAAAGAAGTAAAGCAAAAACAGAAAACAAAAAAAAGAAAAAGGAAAAGGAAAACAAAAATAGAAGAAAAAGAAAGAAGAACAACAACAATAAGGGAAAAATAACAAAATAAAAGGAAAAGAAAAAAATTGTAATACAAAATAAATAAAGAAAAAAGAAAAAGTAGAAAAAAGCAAAGAAACAAAGAAAAAGAAGTAAAGCAAAAAAGGACAGCAAAAAAAAAAAGCAAAAAGCAAATAAAAAATATGAAAAAAAAGGAAAAAATTATGACGGAAAAAGAACAAACAGAAAACATATATAAAAGAACAACAACAAGACGAAGGAAAAATAACAAAATAAAATGAAAAGAAAAAAGATAATAAAAAAATAAAGAAAGAAAAAAGAAAAGTAGAAAAATGCATAGAAACAAAGAAAAAGAAGTAAAGCAAAATCAGAAAACAAAAAAAGGAAAAGGAAAATAAGAAAGAAAAAAAAAGGAAAAAATAATGACGGAAAAAAAGAAACAGAAAAAATATATAAAATAAAAATAAAAAGAAGAAAAACGGAAAAACGGAAAAAAACAAAAAAGAAGAAGAAAAACAAGAGAAGAGGAAGTATAATAAGTTAAAGAAGAGGAAGACAAGAAGTAGAAGAACGAGAAGTAGAAATAGAACAAGAAGAACATGAAGTAGAAGTAGAAGACGTAGAAGTAGAAGAAAAAGTACAAGAAGAAGAACAAGAAGTAGTAAAAGAAGAACAAGAAATAAAAGAAGCAAAAGAAGAAGTAGATGAAGAAGAAGAAGTAGAAGTAGAAGACGTATAAGTAAAAGAACAAGAAGTAAAAGTAGAAGTACAAAAAGTAGAAGAACAAGAAGAAGAACAAGAAGAAGAAGAAGTAGAAGAACAAGATCAAAAAGAAGAAGAAGAAGCCTCAATGATGATGTTTACTTCAGCACTTTTCTGCAACATAGAATAACTTTTAGTGCTGACAAAACAGCAAACATGATTGAGAGCGTCAACAAAGACACAAGCTGGATCTGTCTAATTCCTGCATCCAGTGTGTGAAGTGTCTTCACGTGTGTGTGTGTGTGTGTGTGTGTGTGTGTGTGTGTGTGTGTGTGTGTGTGTGTGTGTGTGTGTGTGTGTGTGTGCGTGTGTGTGTGTGTGTGTGTGTGTGTGTGTGTGTGTGTGTGAAGTGAGTGAAGGCCACGTGCACTTCCCGCCTAAAGGCTCCACTTAAAGCAAATTAGCCTGCACCTCTCCACACGTGCCAGATCATTAGGCACACGCATGAAAGCAGCCAGCAGCAGCTGAGGGTCCAGTGAACCGCTGCCCGTCTAAGCGACACACACACACACACACACACGACGCCTCTGTGCCCACTTCAGTCCACCCGCCTCTGATCCCACCCCTGTCATGTGACACCAGCAGACGCATCATTAAAGCCTGACAGCGCCAACGTCACACTCAAATTTCACCAAGACACACATACACACACACACACACACACACACACACTAACCATCAACCATTATCTTCATCGCCATCATCTTCATCACCCTAACAGTATTCGCTTGTGCTTTTAAGACAGAACCCAGCAAAGTGGAACATTAGCAAAGTGGAACATTACTGCTTTCATTCAGCCGCTTCACATAAATCACCATCATCACATTATCACCATGATCATTCTTTAGTGCCATTATTTTACACAAATTTAAAATAACAGGTCCAAATGAGTAAAAATTTCTGAAAGATATACATATATATACATATATACATATATATATATTTACATATATACATATATATATATATACATATATATAAATATATATATATATATATATATATATATATATATATATATATATATATACACAGTATATACACATATATACATATATATATACACACATATATATGTGTATATACCTACTCATTGGTTAGAGTGTCCGCCCTGAGATCGGTAGGTCGTGAGTTCAAACCCCGGCTGAGTCATACCAAAGACTATAAAAATGGGACTTATTACGGGAATTGGGGGTTTAATGCCCAAAAATGATTCCCGGGCGTGGCCACCGCTGCTGCCCACTGCTCCCCTCACCTCCCAGGGGGTGATCAAGGGTGATGGGTCAAATGCAGAGAATAATTTCACCACACCTAGTGTGTGTGTGACAATCATTGGTACTTTAACTTTAACTTTATGCATATATACATATATATATATATATATATATATATATATGTATATATATATATATATATATATATATATATATATATATATATAGGCCCTGCGATGAGGTGGCGACTTGTCCAGGGTGTACCCCGCCTTCCGCCCGATTGTAGCTGAGATAGGCTCCAGCGCCCCCCGCGACCCCAAAAGGGAATAAGCGGTAGAAAATGGATGGATATATATATATATATATATATATATATATATATATATATATATATATATATATATATATATATATATATATATATATATATATACAGTGTTGGGTTAGTTACTGAAAACCAGTAACTAGTTACAGTTACTAGTTACTTTATTTCAAAAGTAACTCAGTTACTTACACCAAAAAGTAATGCGTTACTGTGAAAAGTAACTATTTAGTTACTTCTTTTTTTCTTCTTTTTTTTTTAAAGCTCCCATTAATGCCCTTTTTGCCTTCATTTCAGTACTGTTATTGCACTGGAGAATAATACAATCTGTTGATCAACTTGACATGCATTTTTATTTTCCTTTTAACATAATTAATGAAAAACAGTGCAACATAAAAAGGCATTCCTCCTTTCTTTAAACTTGGACCAATGACCATTAATAAAAAACAAGTTTAAGTGCAACATAAGAAGAAACATCATCTTCCTTGAAACATAGGTAGTGAAATAAAGCCTGACATCTGGAGTGATGCTGCTGTCTTCCACACTTGGAGCCATGGATTGTAGAATCCTTGTTTTCAGTGGCAGGATCATTGACACAGATGGTGAAGTTTCAGTGCTCAGTAGAGATGTAACACTTTTGAGGGGTTTAAGCACCTGGAGGACCTCATCTGCCACTCTCACATCATCATCAGACAGGGTGACATTTGTCTTCAGGGTGTTGTGGGTCAATGCAGAGTATATAGCTGCCTGCTGCTCCAACATATCATAAGTGGAGTTCCACCTCGTTGGGACATCATGTATGAGCAGGCAGCTTTAGCATTTCTTGCTTTGTCTTAAGCACATGAGCAGCTGTTGTGCTTGGGTGGAAGTAAGAAACCTTCCTGATCCTCCCAAAGAGGCGCTCCATCCTATTGACTGAGATTCCCTTCTGTGATGCCAAATTCACTACATGTGCAAAGCACCTATCTGTGGTCCCAGTCCTGCCTCATTCTCTGTAATTATTAGATTTTTGGCATTATCACGTGTGACTGGGATATCTTTATCTTCCATTCCTCCACTGCTTGTGTCAGTACCTGCGCAAGGTGACTCTCGTAGAGGGGGCGTGTCTTCTCATCTCCCAGTCTGCTGTGATGAAGTGAGGGCTTATAGTTCCGCTGGACGTCCACCCGTCTGTCATGAGCGCAACAGATGATGCTCGGGATAGTTCATCCACAACTTTTTTCTTCTCCTGCTCATAAAGATCTGGCACAATCTTATTGCTGAAGTGGGTGCGCGACGGGATGTCGTAACGTGGTTCAAGCACGTTCAGCATGTGTTTAAAACCCTCGTTTTGCACAACCGAGTCTGCACTTATAAACACACCGATTCAATGGCGGGGGCGTTCAAGCTCCTCCGTTACTCCGCTCGCCATGACCACGCTGTGTGTGGACTGAACGTGCCAACAACTTTTTTTTTTTGTTTCATATATCAAACCGCGGATCAGTTGTGTGCCTCACCACACCCACACACGCACACACATAGACCGCGCCTCTTTTCTTCTCTCCGGCTTGTGACAGAGGAAGATTCAGAAGAACGACACCGCAGCGCTTCTGTTTCTAGCCGATACTACATCAAAAGTAACGTAAAATAACGCAGTAACGCATCATGTAGTAACGGTAACTAAATTACTGAATAAAAAAAAATAACGCGTTAGATTACTAGTTACCGCCGAAACTAACGGCGTTACAGTAACGCGTTACTTTGTAACGCGTTAGTCCCAACACTGTATATATATATATATATATATATATATATATATATATATATATATATATATATATATATATATATATATACATACATATAAATATATACATACATCTACATATAAATATACATATATATATATATATATACACATACATATATACCTATATACATTCATATATATATATACATTCATATATATATATATATATATACATTCATATATATATATATATATACATTCATACATATATACATATACATATATATATATATACATACATGTACTGTATATATATATACACAGTAAAAATGTGTCTATATATATATATATATATATATATATATATATATATATATATATAGACACGTTAGCCTCTGTGTTTTTTCCTGTTCTATTTCATCCCTACAAGCCTGTTTCGCAGGTTTCCCTGCTCTTCAGGGTTTGTTTGTTTTTTAGGAAAAATCCCCTGAAGAGCAGGGAAACCTGCAAAAAAGGCTTGTAGACATGAAATAGTCTCCCCTGAAGAGCACAGAAACCTGCAAAACAGGCTTGTAGGGATGATATAGCCTCCGTGTTTTTGTTAAACTGGGTTCGATCGAACCCTAGGGGTTCGGTGAGTCGGCCTCAGGGGTTCGGTGGAGCCTCCGCCGCGGAGGTCGAGACACACCCAACTCATCGTGCAAATAAAAACTTCTCCCTATCGACGTATTACGGATACCCCCAAACAATGTTCCCTCTAATTTTTCCATCTGATTTGCAGGTGTGTAATTTGTTGTGGTTCATGCACAGTTCATTTTGTGCACCAGTAAAAAACATATAACATTGTCTTGAATTTGAAAAAAATATATATATAATTTTTTTACTAAAGAAGGGTTCGGTGAATGCACATATGAAACTGGCGGGGTTTCGTACCTCCAACAAGGTTAAGAACCACTGCTCTAGTTACATCTCGTGACCTGAATAACCAAGTATTAGCGATATTGTTATTATAAGCGGTAGCGCAGACAAACTACTTTAAGCGGCGTCGTGATTGTTATGGATTGCCAAGGGAGTTGACGGCAAAGACACTAAGGGGCAGTATGTTCAAAGATTATCTATTATATGTATGTATATATATATATATATATATATATATATATATATATATATATATATATATATATATATATATATATATATAATACAAAACAATCCTAACTAAACTAAGGAAATGGAGTGTGTGACAAAATCCAAGAGTGAGTGGTGTTAGACTATGTGTGTAGTTAGCTGTTGTGTATTACCGTGACGTTGGATTAGGAAGCAGACAAATCCAAAGGGGGCTATGCAAAAGGGGTCCGTGATCCGCGTGAGGTCCGTGGGGCATAGAGAGGCGTCGAAGTCCGTGTCCAGAGCGAGGGTCGAGGATCAAGGAAGGCAGTCCAAAACCACGGGGGAAAACAACTGGTAAGACTCGGGAAGGAACTACGGGAGAACTAACAAGGACGTCAGACACGGAGGGAAAACGCAGAGAGAAAGAGAGCATAAGTCTTTGGCTTACGGTACACCAAGGGTAAACTAAGTTCCCGCATGGATCCTTGGGTCCACTGGTCCTTTATACAGCTCTTTCTCATCAGGTCCAGGTGCGCTGATTGCTGATCGCCCACAGCCTTGCCGGCATGTGGGCGTGACGCGGGCGTGGCAAGCAGAGCGCAAAGACGAGGGCGCATTGGAATGTGCCCTGGCCGTGACAATGATCACAGAGAGCTATTGAGCCGGTGAGCTGGTGAAAGTTCATTCAAGATTATAAATCATGCCACTCACCCGGATAGTCGAAAGTTGTCTCCATAAAGCGAGAAGTTGGTCATCTTTGACATTCAATTCATACTCCCTTTTTTTTAAAACTTTTTTTTACCTAGGTTAGGATTATGATTATGATAAACGGGAATATATATTCAACATCTCAGTGAGAGCAGACATTGTACAGTAAGTGATTGTTTATACTGCTACTTGCTGGATCTGTTTATCATTCAGCTTCGAAAACTTGGAGCTCATCCTCCTCATACTCAGGCTCAAAAATATAAGTTTCTGGATTGTTATTTGTCCCAAAGTAGTCTTTGTTGGCTCTCATTAAGTCTGCCACGATTAATAGTGTTGTTGTTGATGTTGTTGAGGGAAAACGCGAACCTTGTGATGCGTCTGGGAAATTAGTGTGCCGCTGTATGCTTAATATGAGCAAAATACGTAAATATTACATGTTATTATGAATGTTACCACATGACATATATACTTACAGCATGTATATACAACATTGATGGAGTTTGTTTTTTTAGGATAATAGACACTAATTGGCTCCAATATTAGCTGACTTTTGCTAATGTTTATTTACTAATTAGAATGCATTAAAAAAAAGAAACCTATATGTTCTTGTCTTATATAAGGATTTTGAATTATAGTCACAAAAAACAAAGTGGACTTTCCCTTTAACATTTGAACCTTTTGGCCTTTTTTTTAAACTTTGGGAGTTTTTTTTCCAGTTTATTTTGGATAACATTTTTAAAAAGTGCCCCCAGACTTCACTTTTGTTAAAAAAAATGACATACATGTCAGCAATTCCTTTCTGCACTGACGCTGCACGGCCGCATGCGGTCTGACCTTTGACACCTGTGACATCATCAATAAAGAATATCTGATTGATGACATCACTCAAGTGCACTCATCTTTTGCAAAAGGTGTCATTTACCTGCTGTGACACCTTCAAGGAAAAGTGCGAAGGCTTTGCAGCTCAAAGTAAAAGTGACAAACAAACACACAAAGCAGGCCTGCGTGTGTGTGTGCGTGTGTGTGTGTGTGTGTGTGTGTGTGTGTGTGTGTGTGTGTGCGTGTGTGTGTGTGTGTGTCGCCTCTTAGAGTCAACAGTGGCGAGGAAGAGGATGTTTGGTCTGCAGGCCAAGCCGCTAAAAATACTGGAGTGCACACTTGCAGGTGAAAGGACGCTGAAGTGCAAACACAGCCGGGGAGGCAGGGAGGGGTTTGTGGGGGGGAGTGCAGGGTCTGGGGTGGAGGGGGAGGAGAGTTGGAGTGGGGGGGGGTTGAAGCGTCCAAATAAAAATCTATTGAGCTCAACAATGGTGTTATAAAAACGTACAGAGGTGGTGGAACAATGCGTGAGGAAGAGCGGGCGTAAATACATGTGGGAATGATGTGCTTGGCTCGCCATCAAAGTGCATTGTCTGCACATTCGCACCATTGTCTCGCACACTCGCACACTTCCTAAACGCTGATATTTATGGCCGCTTAAAACTCTTTTTTTTTTTCTTTTTTTTTTTCGGTTTTGTTTTGTCTCACATTTTTACACAATCACAGAACATAACTGTGTCGCCTTTTTGGGGCCGGCAACGCTTTTTTTTTTAACGTTTCCGAGCGGAACTTCGTCGCCCTTTTCTTAGCTTAGCATCTACGCTGTTCCGAATGGAGCTGTTGACTGTCATGTGCTGCCCCCAATGGGTTTCAGCTATAAAAGTCCTCATATGTATACATACATACATATATATATATATATATATATATATATATATATATATAATATTTGTATTATATATAGAAAAATGTATGTAATTTTATAAATATATATTTGTATTATATATAAAAAAATTTATGTAATTGTATACATATATATATATATATATATATATATATATATATATATATATATATATATATATATATATATATATAATATTTGTATTTTATATTAAAAAAGATATGTAATTTATATATATATATATATATATATATATATATATATATATATATATATATACGTATATATATATATATACATGTATATTTATATATATACACATATACATATATATGTATATACATGTATATATATATATATACATATATATATATATTTATATACATATATATACATATATATATACATATATATATATATATATATATATATATATATATATACATGTATATTGAAAACATTTTTTAAGAAAGTACTATATATATATATATATATATATAATATTTATATTTGTATTTTATATTAAAAAAGATATGTAATTTATATATATATATATATATATATATATATATATATATATATATGCACATATATATATACATATATATACATATATACATATATTCATGTATATCTATATATATACACATATACATATATATACATATATATGTATATACATGTATATATATATATATATATATATATATATATATACATATATATATATATATATATATATATACATATATATATATATATATATATATATACATGTATATTGAAAACATTTTTAAAAAAGTACTATATATATATATATAGTACTTTTATATATATATATATATATATATACATATACATATATACATATATATATATATATATATATATATACATATATACATATATATATATACATATATACATATATATATATATATATATATACATATATACATATATATATATATATATATATATATATATATATATATATATATATATATATATATATATATATATATATATATTGGGGATAGGTTGATTGGCAACACTAAATTGGCCCTAGTGTGTGAATGTGACTGTGAATGTTGTCTGTCTATCTGTGTTGGCCCTGAGATGAGGTAGCAACTTGTCCAGGGTGTACCCCGCCTTCTGCCCGAATGCAGCTGAGATAGGCTCCAGCAACCCCCGCGACCCCGAAAGGGACAAGCAGTAGAAAATTGATGGATGGATATATATATATATATATATATATATATATATATATATATATATATATATATATATATATATATATATATATATGTACATACACACACACACATATACATATATATATATATATATATATATATATATATATATATTAGGGATAATATCGGCCTGGTTTTACTTTCTTATCGGCAAAAAGCCATTATCGGACATCCCTAATATATATATATATATATATATATATATATATATATATATATATATATATATATATATTAATGCTAGATATTTTGATGCCTGATCGGTTGAAATTTCCATTAAAGTGAAAGTAATTTACAAAAATCGCCTTCGTTTTGTTGGAAATTTTTGGTAAGGAAAATTCTGAAAAAGCTCAGAATGCTCGGAATGTGAAAAGCAGACGAATGTTTTGAATGCAATGAATGTTTCGACAATTAGTGAATGAACAGATCAAAAAACGACTTTGAGTAAGAAGAATTATTGAAATCAAAGGGGAATTTATGTCCGGACAATTCTGGTGATAAAGAGTGTGAGATGTGAAAAAATATAGCTGAAAATGTCCTGAATCAGCTGAAGGTTTTGTTGAGAAATTGCAGACGTTGTCAAAATGTTCAACATCAAAGGTCATTGAATGTTCATCCATCCATCCATCCATTTTCTACCGCTTATTCCCTTTGGGGTCGCGGGGGGCGCTGGAGCCTATGTTCATATTGAACACAATCATCTTCATGATGATACACATTGGACTTGGAAATATTCTGTTAGTGTTTCTTTGTACTTCAGCGAGATATTAGCACTTGAAAACTGCAAAAACATTGTTTGACTTTTACTCTAAAAAGTAAACTCATGATTTTGGTAAAATATGTAAGATATCAGCAGGGCGTCAGCTAAAAAGCGCCTGTCGATATCGATGATCAATAAGTGATCATGGTTTGACACTCGGCGGGCGCTCGGCAAGACGCTTTGCTACAAAACAAAACGCAATCAGAAGTGAAGAGGTGTTTCCACGCCGACAGCGGCCGCAATAAAGTGCAGATTGATGACAAATGTTGAAAATTAATTATTGATCCGTGACAAAACGCGGCGTGGCAAATATGCGACTATCACAAGAAGCCGTTATGCCTCCAATCACATTTATCGCAACAATTCATTACGCAGGTATTGACAATGACCAGGGAAGGGGGGGGGGGGGGGGGGGGGGGGATGGCGTCCGTCAGCATTTTGTGACTCCGTTACAGATGTGTTTTTAACCATTGCTGTGTCTCTGACGGCATCATTCTGTCACTACACTTCGGTAAGTGCACTTACTTCCTGAGTGTGTTGAGCGTGGTTAGCTCCCAAATCAATATCGCCTATGCGCACTTACGGGAAATGGCGATCTCAACACTTACACAGTATTTTTTTTCTTCTTCTCCTCTCTTTTTAAGCCATAAATGGCAATATAGAGGCGCCATATAGACATTGTAATACATTTGGCCGACGGTAGAGCTTTTAATTCTATCGTTAAAATGGTGAGAAATAGAGGTGTCCGATAATATCGGCAGTCCGCTAAATGCTTTAAAATGTAATATCGGAAATTATCGGTGTCGGTTAGTAAAATTTATGACTAGAGATGTCCGATAATGGCTTTTTTGCCGATATCCGATATTCCGATATTGTCCAACTCTTAATTACCGATACCGATATCAACCGATACGATATATAAAGTCATGGAATTAACACATTTTTTATGCCTAATTGTGTTGTGAAGCCCCGCTGGATGCAGGTTTTCCAAAATAAATCAACTCAAGTTATGGAAAAGTTATAGTGCCAACATGGCACTGCCATATTTATTATTGAAGTCACAAAGTGCATTATTTCTTTTAACATGCCTCAAAACAGCAGCTTGGAATTTGGGACATGCTCTCCCTGAGAGAGCATGAGGAGGTTGAGGTGGGTGGGGTTGGGGTGGGGCGGGGTTTATGGGGGGTAGCGGGGGGTGTATATTATAGCGTCCCCGAAGAGTTAGTGCTGCAAGGGGTTCTGGGGATTTGTTCTGTTGTGTTACGGTGCGGATGTTCTCCCGAAATGTGTTTGCCATTCTTGTTTGGTGTGGGTTCACAGTGTGGCGCATATTTGTAACAGTGTTACCCTCAGTGTGACCTGTATGGCTGTTGACCAAGTATGCATTGCATTCATTTGTGTGTGTGTGTGTGTGTGTGTGTGAAAAGCCGTAAATAAAGTCATAAATTTAGCTTTTTGAAACCGATACCGATCATTTTGAAACCGATACCGATAATTTCCGATATTACATTTAAACCATTTATCATCCCTATTTATGACTTTTTAAAACGCCGCTGTGTACACGGATGTAGGGAGAAGTACAGAGCGCCAATAAACCTTAAAGGCACTGCCTTTGCGTGCCAGCCCAGTCACATGATATCTACGGCTTTTCACACACACAAGTGAATGCAAAGCATACTTGGTCAACAGCCATACAGGTCACAGTGAGGGTGGCCGTATAAACAACTTTAACACTGTTACAAATATGCGCCACACTGTGAACCCACACCAAACAAGAATGACAAACACATTTCGGGAGAACGTCCGCACCGTAACACAACATAAACACAACAGAACAAATACCCAGAACCCCTTGCAGCACTAACTCTTCCGGGACGCTACAATACACAACCCCCCTATCCCCCCCCCCACCCCCCCCCCCCCCCCCTCAACCTCCTCATGCTCTCTCAGGGAGAGCATGTCCCAAATTCCAAGCTGCTGTTTTTTATTTTTTATTTTTTTTATCGTGTTCTGTTTGTGTTGTGTTGTTTGCTCGGTACTCGTTTTATCTTTTAACCTGTCCATTGTACAGCACTTTGGCTACCCCTGTGGTAAATTTTAAATGTGCTTTATAAATAAAGATGATTTGATTTGATTTGAACACTGTTACAAATATGCGCCACACTGTGAACCCACACCAAACAAGAATGACAAACACATTTCGGGAGAACATCCGCACCGTAACACAACATAAACGCAACAGAACAAATACCCAGAACCCCTTGCAGCACTACCTCTTCCGGGACGTTACAATATACACCCCCCGCTACCCACATGTGAATAATGCTGTATAATACACTGTATTTATATTATTCACATGTAAATAATGCTGCATAATAGACTGTATTTGTATTATTCACATGTGAATAATGCTGTATAATAGACTATTTATAATATTCACATGTGAATAATGCTGTATAATAGACTGTATTTATATTATTCACATGTAAATAATGCTGTATAATAGACTGTATTTATATTATTCACATGTGAATAATGCTGTATAATAGACTGTATTTATGTTATTCACATGTGAATAATGCTGTATAATAGACTGTATTTATATTATTCACATGTAAATAATGCTGTATAATAGACTGTATTTATATTATTCACATGTGAATAATGCTGTATAATAGACTTTATTTATGTTATTCACATGTGAATAATGCTGTATAATAGACATGTAAATAATTCTGTAAAATAGACTGTATTTATATTATTCACATGTGAATAATGCTGTATAATAGACAGTATTTATGTTATTCACATGTGAATAATGCTGTATAATAGACTGTATTTATATTATTCACATGTAAATAATGCTGTATAATAGACTGTATTTATATTATTCACATGTGAATAATGCTGTATAATAGACTGTATTTATATTATTCACATGTGAATAATGCTGTATAATAGACTGTATTTATATTATTCACATGTGAATAATGCTGTATAATAGACTGTATTTATATTATTCACATGTGAATAATACTGTATAATAGACTGTATTTATATTATTCACATGTAAATAATGCTGTATAATAGACTATTTGTATTATTCACATGTGAATAATGCTGTATAATAGACTTTATTTATATTATTCACATGTGAATAATGCTGTATAATAGACTGTATTTATATTATTCACATGTGAATAATGCTGCATAATAGACTGCATTTATATTATTCACATGTAAATAATGCTGTATAATACACAGTATTTATGTTATTCACATGTGAATAATGCTGTATAATAGACTGTATTTATATTATTCACATGTGAATAAAGCTGTATAATAGACTGTATTTATGTTATTCACATGTGAATAGTGCTGTATAATACTTTATTTATATTATTCACATGTGAATAATGCTGTATAATAGACTGTATTTATATTATTCACATGTAAATAATGCTGTATAATAGACTGTATTTGTATTATTCACATGTGAATAATGCTGTATAATAGACTGTATTTATGTTATTCACATGTGAATAATGCTGTATAATAGACTGTATTTGTTTTATTCACATGTGAATAATGCTGTATAATAGACTGTATTTATATTATTCACATGTGAATAATGCTGTATAATAGATTGTATTTATATTATTCACATGTGAATAATGCTGTATAATAGACTGTATTTATATTATTCCCATGTAAATAATGCTGTATAATAGACTGTATTTATATTATTCACATGTAAATGATGCTGCATAATAGACTGTATTTATATTATTCACATGTGAATAAGGCTGTATAATAGACTGTATTTATGTTATTCACATGTGAACAGTGCTGTATAATAGACTTTATTTATATTATTCACATGTGAATAATGCTGTATAATAGACTGTATTTATGTTATTCACATGTGAATAATGCTGTATAATAGACTGTATTTATATTATTCACATGTAAATGATGCTGCATAATAGACTGTATTTATATTATTCACATGTGAATAAGGCTGTATAATAGACTGTATTTATGTTATTCACATGTGAATAATGCTGTATAATAGACTGTATTTATGTTATTCACATGTGAATAATGCTGTATAATAGACTGTTTTTATGTTATTCACATGTGAATAATGCTGTGTAATGGACTGTATTTATGTTATTCACATGTGAATAATGCTGTATAATAGACTGTATTTATAGCATTCACATGTGAATAATGCTGTATGATATACTGTATTTATATTATTCACATGTGAATAATGCTGTATAATAGACTCTATTTATATTATTCACATGTGAATAATGCTGTATAATAGACTGTATTTATGTTATTCACATGTGAATAATGCTGTATAATAGACTGTATTTATATTATTCACATGTAAATAATGCTGTATAATAGACTGTATTTATATTATTCACATGTGAATAAGGCTGTATAATAGACTGTATTCATTGTATTCACATGTGAATAGTGCTGTATAATAGACTGTATTTATGTTATTCACATGTGAATAATGCTGTATAATAGACTGTATTTATATTATTCACATGTAAATAATGCTGTATAATAGACTGTATTTATATTATTCACATGTGAATAAGGCTGTATAATAGACTGTATTTATGTTATTCACATGTGAATAGTGCTGTATAATAGACTGTATTTATATTATTCACATGTGAATAATGCTGTATAATAGACTGTATTTATATTATTCACATGTAAATAATGCTGTATAATAGACTGTATTTATATTATTCACATGTGAATAAGGCTGTATAATAGACTGTATTTGTATTATTCACATGTAAATAATGCTGTATAATAGACTGTATTTATGTTATTCACATGTGAATAATGCTGTATAATAGACTGTATTTATATTATTCACATGTAAATAATGCTGTATAATAGACTGTATTTATATTATTCACATGTGAATAAGGCTGTATAATAGACTGTATTTATGTTATTCACATGTGAATAGTGCTGTATAATAGACTGTATTTATATTATTCACATGTGAATAATGCTGTATAATAGACTGTATTTATATTATTCACATGTAAATAATGCTGTATAATAGACTGTATTTATATTATTCACATGTGAATAAGGCTGTATAATAGACTGTATTTGTATTATTCACATGTAAATAATGCTGTATAATAGACTGTATTTGTATTATTCACATGTGAATAATGCTGTATAATAGACTCTATTTATGTTATTCACATGTAAAAATACCTAAATGTTTATTGTCTATTGTGAGCGAACTGTGGTGCTGAATTTCCCCCAGGGATCAATAAAGTACTTTCTATTCTATTATATTCTATTATATTCTAAACATTCTGAATTTATTCCATCCATCCATTCATTTTCAAAATAATGTTACTCATCTTACTACCGGTACATGAAATGTAACTTCCTTCACCGAGTATTATTTTATTTATTTATTTTTACTGTGATTACTTATGGAGTATATTGTGAATAATTTGAGAACAGGAAGTGAACAAAAGTTTTAGCAACTGTTATGTAAAAGAAAAGGGGGCTAGGATTAAATAACCTCCGCTTCTTCCTACTCCTTTTCGAAACATGTTGAAAAGAGAAACTGAAAATTGCGATGTGTCATGTTGTATGCATGCATGTTCCAAATAAACTCAAACTCAAACAAGTCGTCAAAGTTTTCAAAATAAAAGTCTTTTTTCCGACGAGTTCAGGCAAAGTCGGCCTCGCGGCCATTTCCGACGGACGCACCGGCGCAAAGTTTGGACTTTTTCGGGAGTTTTGGCAGCTCGTTCTTGCCTCGGGCTCGATGCCCCCACCTCTGACTCGCCAATGCCCCTCCCCCCCACCCCCCGTCTAGCTCGCCAATCTGAAGGCCAAACGCCATCGTTAAGCCTGACCTTTGAACGCGACACCGTCTCCGTGACGCAGCTTTGTCTGAATCTTTGTGTGTGTGTGTGTGTGTGTGTGTGTGTGTGTGTGTGTGTGTGTGTGTGTGTGTGTGTGTGTGTGTGTTAATGAGCGAGTACTCTCAATGTAACTTCTCTCAAACAATGATATGGATTTCCTTGGTTTCACTTTCACTTTGTTACTCTTTGACTTTTCCCTCCTTGCTTGTTGGAAGGGGCACGAGGACGAGGAGGAGGAGGAGGAGGAGGAAGAGGGTGCACATGAGGCGAAGGCCACATAACTGAAATAGGAATCGGAATTAGAAGCGACGATACAGATCAGAATGTAATCCTGCTTATGGCTCCTCGCTCTGGACACATGGCGGGGGCGGGGGGGTGGCGTGATGATGTTGCGATACCTTCCCCGGTATCTTTTCCGACGAGTTTGTCGCGCCGGCGAACTCACATTGACCAAGTCGTCCGAGAAGGGGTCAAGGAAAAGATGATTTAAGCCGCTCTATATTTACGTGCACGCCATTCGTCTCTGTCGCGGGCGCCTTTTAAGCAACATCTGGCGCCGGCGAGATTTAGGCCGGACGGGCTAATTAGCAGGCTCCATTCGTCCTGGCGACAGGTGTACGTCCGGTGAGCGGGCACTCCATCACGCCTCTCGACGTGACGCGGTGCGAGCGCCTGTTCCCGCCGACAGCGACGCCCTACTTTCATGAACACTCGCATGATCGCAGGATCTTGGCAGGAGAACTTGAGCGTAATGTCGTCCCCGACTAAGAAGAAGCTTTAGCGCGTGTAAACATGGAGACGGCGGATTTGGACGAGATTGATGTGCCGTCATCGTCGTGTCATGTGACCAAACTGACTGTAGCCCCTCCCCCCCATTTGTTTAACACCAAATGTGGTGCGGCGGAAACCCATTTTCACCTTCTCAGTGACTCCACGAGCTTCTGTCAGTGACTTTCTGATGATCTCAGCGCCTTCATCTCACACACGGTACATATTTAGCGGCGTTGGCGTCAGCGCGAGAGGGCCTTTCGCTGAACGTCACTGTTCTCAGGTCAGATCTTTGCACTTTCACGAGGGTTTTAACACACGAGCATGAGGCGCCGCATGCTGCTGTGTGACACGGGAATGCAACCCAGCAGGCACAGGACGTTGATACGACGTTGATTACACGTACGTGTCCTTCACAACCGACTTTGGAACAACGTTGCAAAATATTTAGTTGATGTCAGATCAACGCCACAACCTGACATTGAATAAACGTCGTCAAAAAGCATGTTGTTTCAACCTTGTAGTTGTGTTGTCAAATATTTGTCAGGTTCAAACACCGAACTATCTATTAAACAAGACAAGAAGCAAGGAATTAAACCGAGACAGGATTCAATTTAGCTCATGAGGAGAGCGCGTGCACTTGCACCCTCGTACAATGCCGCCCCACGCTCTGAGGAAAGGGTTTATTTGGGCATTTCCTGATTACATAGCTTCTAAGGGGAGGGGGTCATAAACAGCTGCTGCGCTGGGTCATAAACAGTTCAAGCAAAAAGGTGATTGGAGCGGTGTCAGGTTTGCCCCCCTCTCTGCTTTGTAGATTCCGGGTCACGATAAGGTCTTCCTGTGGCTGTCCAATAGATCAGAGAAACCGACACCTCCACGTCGCATCCCATCGCACACAGTGGAGGTTTACAAGCGGTAGGCCTTTTGCTTGATAAGATCAAAGACAGCTTTTGTCTTCTCGCAGGGCAACCTGAACTCATGGGAAAACGAGTTGTGTGATAACTTTTATACAATTATTCTGATAACATTGGTTGGGAAATAACCAAATTTCAACGGTCAAATCAACTTCAGAACCTGACAATGAATAAACGTTGTCAAAAAGTATGTTGTTTCAATGTTGTATTTGTGTTGTAGAATATTGGTTGGGAAATGACCAAAATTCAATGGTCAAATCAACGTCAGAACGCAACATTGATTATACGATGTCAAAAAGCATGTTGTTTCAACGTTGTATATTTGTTGTAGAATATTGGTTATGAAATGACCAAATTTCAATGGTCAAATCAGCGTCACAACCTGACATTGAATAAACGTCATAAAAAGTATGTTGTTTCAATGTTGTTTTTGTGTTGTAGAATATTGGTTGGGAAATGACCAAAATTCAATGGTCAAATCAACGTCACAACCCGACATTGATTAAACGTTGTCAAAAAGCATGTTGTTTCAATGTTGTATTTGTGTTGTAGAATATTGGTTGGGAAATGACAACATTTCTGTCAATATGTGGATCTTGGGGTGTTGTGTTTTCCCGGAATGCAAAGGAAAGTTGGCGCGGGCAAGGCGTGAATGTAAGTACATATTTTATTTTAAACACTAACAGACTACAAAAAAGGAAGCAAACAAAAGGCGCGCACAATGGCGGAGAACAAACTTGACTAATGAAACCAAAAGACTAGCACAAAGGCAATTAACTATGAACACGAAACAAAAACACTTACTGTGGCATGGCATGAAGCATGAACTATAGTAGACAGGGTAGCAGAGGTGGTATGGATGGATTGGATAATGTCACCAGGACGATCAGCAGAAACAGTTTTAAATAGCAGTGACATGATTAGTGACAGGTGTGCGAGTGCAAAGCGTGAGACCGGTGCGTGACATGACAGGTGTAAACTAATGGGTTGCTATGGTGACAAAGAGTCCAAAAACAAAACCGAACATGACTAAAACAAAAACATGATCAACAGACATGAAAATGTCAATGGTCAAATCAACGTCAGAACCCAACATTGATTAAACGTCATCATAAAGCATGTTGATTCAATGTTGTTTTTGTGTTGTAGAATATTGGTTGGGAAATGACCAAAATTCAATGGTCAAATCAACGTCAGAACCTGACATTGGTTAAACGTTGTCAAAAAGCATGTTGTTTCAATGTTGTTTTTGTGTTGTAAAATACTGGTTGGGAAATGA
>NC_084553.2:11840950-11853450 GCF_033978685.3 Nerophis lumbriciformis
ACCCATTCTGTTCATAACTTTTATGGACAGAATTTCTAGGCGCAGTCAAAGCGTTGAGGGGATCTGGTTTGGTGGCTGCAGGATTAGGTCTCTGCTTTTTGCAGATGATGTGGTCCTGATGGCTTCATCTGGCCAGGATCTTCAGCTCTCGCTGGATCGGTTCGCAGCAGAGTGTGAAGCGACTGGGATGAGAATCAGCACCTCCAAGTCCGAGTCCATGGTTCTCGCCCGGAAAAGGGTGGAGTGCCATCTCCGGGTTGGGGAGGAGATCTTGCCCCAAGTGGAGGAGTTCAAGTACCTCGGAGTCTTGTTCACGAGTGAGGGAAGAGTGGATCGTGAGATCGACAGGCGGATCGGTGCGGCGTCTTCAGTAATGCGGACGCTGTATCGATCCGTTGTGGTGAAGAAGGAGCTGAGCCGGAAGGCAAAGCTCTCAATTTACCGGTCGATCTACGTTCCCATCCTCACCTATGGTCATGAGCTTTGGGTTATGACCGAAAGGACAAGATCACGGGTACAAGCGGCCGAAATGAGTTTCCTCCGCCAGGTGGCGGGGCTCTCCCTTAGAGATAGGGTGAGAAGTTCTGTCATCCGGGGGGAGCTCAAAGTAAAGCCGCTGCTCCTCCACATCGAGAGGAGCCAGATGAGGTGGTTCGGGCATCTGGTCAGGATGCCACCCGAACGCCTCCCTAGGGAGGTGTTTAGGGCACGTCCGACCGCGGGGAAGACCCAGGACACGTTGGGAAGACTATGTCTCCCGGCTGGCCTGGGAACGCCTCGGGGTCCCACAGGAGGAGCTGGACGAAGTGGCTGGGGAGAGGGAAGTCTGGGCTTCCCTGCTTAGGCTGCTGCCCCCGCGACCCGACCTCGGATAAGCGGAAGAAGATGGATGGATGGATGGATGGATGGATTCCTGTTCCACTCAGGATTTAATTCAAAGTCTCCCTACTAACCCACCAGTGCCTCCATGGAAATGCCCCCCTCTACCTCAAAGAACTACTCACCCCCAAATCCTCCACACGACACCTCCGCTCTGGACAGGCTAACCTCCTCCAACCTCCGAGGACAAAGCTACGAAAGATGGGAGACCGGGCTTTCTGCTCCGCCGCTCCCAGTCTGTGGAACGCTCTCCCTGACCACATGAGGGCACCACAGACTGTGGGTGCTTTTAAAAAAGGCTTAAAAACCCTTCTTTAAAAAAAACAACCCCAAAAAAACAACCTTTTTTTAGATATATGCATACTAGTTTTAGCTATTTGGCTGTTATAGTTTTTATTTTTATTTATTTTTTTATTATCTTTTTATTTATTTTTTTTTTTGATACACTGTAGCACTTTGAGGTTGTTTACTCAATGTAAAGTGCTTTTTACAAATAAAATCTATTATTATTATTATTATTTCAATCAATCAATCAATGTTTATTTATATAGCCCTAAATCACAAGTGTCTCAAAGGGCTGCACAAGCCACAACGACATCCGCGGTACAGAGCCCACATAAGGGCAAGGAAAAACTCACCCCAGTGGGACGTCGATGTGAATGACTATGAGAAACCTTGGAGAGGATCGCATATGTGGGTAACCCCCCCCCCCCTCCATAGTGGATCTAACATAATATTGTGAGAGTCCAGTCCATAGTGGATCTGGCATAATATTGTGAGAGTCCAGTCCATAGTGGATCTAACATAATATTGTGAGAGTCCAGTCCATAGTGGATCTGGCATAATATTGTGAGAGTCCAGTCCATAGTGGATCTAACATAATATTGTGAGAGTCCAGTCCATAGTGGATCTGGCATAATATTGTGAGAGTCCAGTCCATAGTGGATCTAACATAATATTGTGAGAGTCCAGTCCATAATGGATCTGGCATAATATTGTGAGAGTCCAGTCCATAGTGGATCTAGCATAATATTGTGAGAGTCCAGTCCATAGTGGATCTAACATAATAGTGAGAGTCCAGTCCATAGTGGATCTAACATAATAGTGAGAGTCCAGTCCATAGTGGATCTAACATAATAGTGAGAGTCCAGTCCATAGTGGATCTAACATAATAGTGAGAGTCCAGTCCATAGTGGATCTAACATAATAGTGAGAGAGTCCAGTCCATAGTGGATCTGGCATAATATTGTGAGAGTCCAGTCCATAGTGGATCTAACATAATATTGTGAGAGTCCAGTCCATAATGGATCTGGCATAATATTGTGAGAGTCCAGTCCATAGTGGATCTAACATAATAGTGAGAGTCCAGTCCATAGTGGATCCAACATAATAGTGAGAGAGTCCAGTCCATAGTGGATCTGGCATAATATTGTGAGAGTCCAGTCCATAGTGAATCTAACATAATAGTGAGAGTCCAGTCCATAGTGGATCTAACATAATATTGTGAGAGTCCAGTCCATAGTTCATCTGGCATAATATTGTGAGAGTCCAGTCCATAGTGGATCCAGCATAATATTGTGAGAGTCCAGTCCATAGTGGATCTAACATAATATTGTGAGAGTCCAGTCCATAGTGGATCTGGCATAATATTGTGAGAGTCCAGTCCATAGTGGATCTAACATAATATTGTGAGAGTCCAGTCCATAGTGGATCTGGCATAATATTGTGAGAGTCCAGTCCATAGTGGATCTAACATAATATTGTGAGAGTCCAGTCCATAATGGATCTGGCATAATATTGTGAGAGTCCAGTCCATAGTGGATCTAGCATAATATTGTGAGAGTCCAGTCCATAGTGGATCTAACATAATATTGTGAGAGTCCAGTCCATAGTTCATCTGGCATAATATTGTGAGAGTCCAGTCCATAGTGGATCCAGCATAATATTGTGAGAGTCCAGTCCATAGTGGATCTAACATAATAGTGAGAGTCCAGTCCATAGTGGGGCCAGCAGGAGACCATCCCGAACGGAGACGAGTCAGCAGCGCAGAGATGTTCCCAACCGATGCACAGGCGAGCGGTCCACCCCGGGTCCCGACTCTGGACAGCCAGCACTTCATCCATGGCCACCGGACCTGTGTTGTATTTTGTACCAATTGTAATCTTTTAATGCTAGACATAGGGAGACCCGATAATAATACGTTACAGTAGTCGAGACGAGACGTAACGAACGCATGAATAATGATCTCAGCGTCGCTAGTGGACAAAATAGAACAAATTTTAGTGATATTACGGAGATGAAAGAAGGCCGTTTTAGTAACACTCTTAATGTGTGACTCAAACGAGAGGAGTTGGGTCGAAGATAATACCCAGATTCTTTGCCGACGTTGTCAAATGTTAAGGTGGTATTATTAAATAAATGTCGGTGTTTAGCAGGACCGATAATCAGCATTTCCGTTTTCTTGGCGTTGAGTTGCAAGAAGTTAGCGGACATCCATTGTTTAATTTCATTAAGACACGCCTCCAGCTGACTACAATCCGGCGTGTTGGTCAGCTTTAGGGGCATGTAGAGTTGGGTGTCATCAGCATAACAGTGAAAACTAACACCGTATTTGCGTATGATGTCACCTAGCGGCAGCATGTAAATACTAAAGAGTGCAGGGCCAAGAACCGAACCCTGAGGAACTCCGCACGTTACCTTAACATAGTCCGAGGTCACATTGTTATGGGAGACGCATTGCATCCTGTCAGTAAGATAAGAGTTAAACCACGACAAGGCTAAGTCTGACATACCAATACGTGTTTTGATACGCTCTAATAAAATATTATGATCGACGGTATCGAAAGCAGCGCTAAGATCAAGAAGCAGCAACATAGATGACGCATCAGAATCCATCGTTAGCAGTAGATCATTAGTCATTTTTGCGAGGGCTGTCTCCGTAGAGTGATTTGCCCTGAAACCGGATTGAAAAGGTTCACAGAGATTGTTAGACACTAAGTGTTCATTTAGCTGCTGTGCGACAATTTTTTCGAGGATTTTCGAAATAAAGGGAAGGTGGGACACCGGTCGGTAGTTTACCATGAGGTCAGGATCGAGGTTAGGTCTTTTGAGCAGAGGATGAATAACCGCGTTCTTGAATGCTAGGGGAACAGTGCAAGAGGAAAGTCAAACGTTTATAATATTTAGCACTGATGGACCTAATAATACAAAAAGCTCCTTGATAAGTTTCCCAGGAAGTGGGTCAAGTAAACATGTTTGTTTTATCCCACTTACACGCCGTAATAGTTCCTCTAATGTTATTTCATCAAAAAGAGAGAGACTATTTTGTATTGCAGTATCCGTCGTATATACAGTTGTATCTGTGTTCATAGAACCCAGTTGTAGCTGGGATGCGTTGTCTTTAATCTCCTTTCTAATGAGTTCAATTTTCTTATTAAAGAAATTCATAAAGTCATCTGCCGAGTGGGTGGAGCTATTGGGAGGAGTCCCTTGTTGGGTTAGCGATGCTACTGTACTAAACAGAAATTTAGGGTCGTTTTTGTTGAGGCGGATGAGATTTGAGTGATATTTAGCTTTAGCTAAGGTAAGCATGCGTTTATATGATATTAAACTATGTAACCCCCAATTCCAACCCTTGATGCTGAGTGCCAAGCAGGGAGGTAATGGCTCCCATTTTTATAGTCTTTGGTATGACTGGGCCGGGGTTTGAACTCACAACCTACCGATCTCAGGGCGGACACTCTAATACCAAAAAAAAAAAAAGCATTTACAGTGAAGTGAAGTGAATTATATTTATATAGCGCTTTTCTCTAGTGACTCAAAGCGCTTTTACACAGTGAAACCGAATATCTAAATGACATTTAAAGCAGTGTGGGTGGCACTGGGAGCAGGTGGGTAAAGTGTCTTGCCCAAGGACACAACGGCAGTGACTAGGATGGCGGAAGTGGGGATCGAACCTGGAACCCTCAAGTTGCTGGCACGGCCACTCTACCAAACGAGCTGGACCGCTTACAGCCTTAGCTCAGTACTTCTGCACATGTTTGATTGATTGATTGATTGATTGAGACTTTTATTAGTAGATTGCACAGTGAAGTACATATTCCGTACAATTGACCACTAAATGGTAACACCCCAATAAGTTTTTCAACTTGTTTAAATCAAGAACAGCGATGCGAGAGACCCCCCCCCCCCCCCCCCCCCCCCCCCCACAAGGACGCCAGAGTTCACATTTTGACTCAATAGACCACAGGTGTCAAACTCAAAGGCCCGAGGGTTCAGTTCTGGCCCGCCACATCCTTTTATGTGGCCCGCCAAAGCCTGGGAAAAAAATGGGTTTCGATAGAATACTTGCACCATATTGCCAAAAGTATTTGCTCACCCATCCAAATGATCCGAATCAGGTGTCCTAATCACTTGGCCCGGCCACAGGTGTATAAAATCAAGCACTTAGGCATGGAGACTGTTTCTACAAACATTTGTGAAAGAATGGGCCGCTTTCAGTGATTTCCAGCGTGGAACAGTCATAGGATGCCACCTGTGCAACAAATCCAGTTGTGAAATGTCCTCGCTCCTAAATATTCCAAAGTCAACTGTCGGCTTTATTATAAGAAAATGGAAGTTTTTGGGAACAACAGCAACTCAGCCACCAAGTGGTAGGCCACGTAAACTGACAGAGAGGGGTCAGCGGATGCTGAAGTGCATAGTGCAAAGACTTTCTGCACAGTCAGTTGCTACAGAGCTCCAAACTTCATGTGACCTTCCAATTAGCCCACGTACAGTACGCAGAGAGCTGCATGGGATGGGTTTTCATGGCCCGGCAGCTGCATCTAAGCCACACATCACCAAGTCCAATGCAAAGCGTGGGATGCAGTGGTGTAAAGCACGTCGCCACTGGACTCTAGAGCAGTGGCGACGCCCTCTCTGGACTGATGAATCACGCTTTTCCATCTGGCAATCTGATGGACCAGTCTGGGTTTGGAAGTTGCCAGAAGAACGGTACATTTCGGACTGCATTGTGCTGAGTGTGAAATTTGGTGGAGGAGGAATTATGGCGTGGGGTTGTTTTTCAGGAGTTCAGTGAAAGGAACTTTGAATGCTCCAGGATCCCAAAACATTTTGGACAATTCCATGCTCCCAACCTTGTGGGAACAGTTTGGAGCGGGCCCCTTCCTCTTCCAACATGACTGTGCACCAGTGCACAAAGCAAGGTCCATAAAGACATGGATGACAGAGTCTGGTGCGGATGAACTTGACTGGCCTGCACAGAGTCCTGACCTGAACCCGATAGAACACCTTTGGGGATGAATTAGAACGGAGACTGAGAGCCAGGTCTTCTCCACCAACATCAATGCGCTTTTGGAAGAATGGTGGAAAATTCCTATAAACACACTCCACAACCTTGTGGACAGCCTCCCCAGAAGAGTTGAAGCTGTAATAGCTGCAAAAGGTGGACCGACATCATATTGAATTTGAACCTTATGGGTTAGGAATGGGATGGCACTTCAAGTTCATATGTGAGTCAAGGCAGGTGGCCAAATACTTGTGGCAATATTGTGTATTTTAGTTTGTTTTTGTTTTTTTTACTAAATGCATTCATTCTTTCAATTTTGACAGAAAAAAAATGCATATTTTAAACTTTAATATTATCTGATCATGCCAAATATATTATTATATATGGGCACAGTTGGGTGTTCCAACAGGACAATGACCCCAAACACACATCAAAAGTGGTAAAGGAATGGCATTAAGGTTCTAGAATGGCCTTCCCAAAGTCCTGACTTAAACGTGTGGACAATGCTGAAGAAAACCAACACATTTAGCTGAATTGCACCAATTTTGTCAAGAAGAGTGGTCAAAAATTCAAGCAGAAGCTTGTGGATGGCTACCAAAAGCGCCTTATTGCGGTGAAACTTGCCAAGGGACATGTAAGCAAATATTAACATTGCTGTATGTATACTTTTGACCCAGCACATTTGCTCACATGTTCAGTAGACCCATAATAAATTCATAAAAGAACCAAACTTCATGAATGTTTTTTGTGACCAACAAGTATGTGCTCCAATCACTCTATCACAAAAAAAATAAGAGTTGTAGAAATTATTGGAAACTCAAGACAGCCATGACATTATGTTCTTTACAAGTGTATGTAAACTTTTGATCGCGACTGTATATATGTGTATATATATATATATATATATATATATATATATATATATATATATATATATATATATATATTATATATATATATACATATATATACATATATTTAAATATATATATAATATATTTATATATATATAAATATACATATATATATATATATATATATATATATATATATTTATAAATATATATATATATATATAAATATTTATATATATATATATATGTCAAGACTTGGACTTTGACGTGGTTTGTTCTCCCGAGGTGCAAGTGAATTGGATTGGCCACGGCATGAAGGTAAATACATAATTTAATAATAACACTCAAACGAACAAAAGGCGCGCTCAAGGCGGATGTACAAACTTGACTAATGAAAACAAAAGACTTGCACGGGGGCAAAAAACTATGAACAATTAAACAAAACACTAACTGTGGCATGAATCGAAACAAAACTTACTTGGCATGGACATGAAGTGCGCAGCGGAGGACAGAGTGTGACAGTGGGCATAAATGCGGGGATGTCGTCAGGACGAACAACAGAAAATGAAAAGCTTAAATAACACAGACATGATTAACGAAAACAGGTGCGTGACTCAAAACGTGAAACAGGTGCGTGACGTGACAGGTGAAAACTAATGGTTGCTATGGTGACCAGACAAGGGAGTGAAAAAGACAGAAACTAAACAAAACATGACTTAAAACAAAACATGATAATACAGACATGACAGAGCCCCTCCCTTAAGGACAGATACCAGATGTCCAAGAAAAAACTTAACAAAAGTCATGGGAGGGCGGGAGGGGGACATGGCGGTGGGTCGCCAGCCCAAGTGGCCCCGAATCCACTGAGGCAAAGTCAAGTGGCGGCGGCGAGTGGAACGCCGCTGCAGCAGGCGAGGCGGGCGCCCAGGGATTGGCCACATTCGTGGCCGACTGGGAGGTGGGCGCACTTGGCGTGGCGGGCGACCAGGTAGCGGCCATATCCGTAGCCGACGAGGAGGCAGGCGCGTCGTCAACTTGGCAGGCGTGGCAGCTCGGCGTGGCAAGGCAGCTCGGCGTGGCAAGTCAGGCGGCGAAGCTCGGCGTGACGCGTCCAGCGGCGAAGCTCGGCGTGACGCGTCCAGCGGCGAAGCTCGGCGTGACGCGTCCAGCGGCGAAGCTCGGCGTGGGTCTTGGTCTTGGTGTGGGTCTTGGCATGGCGGGTCTTGGTCTTGGTGTGGGTCTTGGTCTTGGTCTTGGTGTGGGTCTTGGTGTGGGTCTTGGTCTTGGCATGGCGAGTCTTGGTCTTGGCATGGCGAGTCTTGGTCTTGGCATGGCGAGTCTTGGTCTTGGCATGGCGAGTCTTGGTCTTGGCATGGCGAGTCTTGGTCTTGGCATGGCGAGTCTTGGTCTTGGCATGGCGTGTCTTGGTCTTGGCATGGCGTGTCTTGGTCTTGGCATGGCGTGTCTTGGTCTTGGCATGGCGGGTCTTGGTCTTGGCATGGCGGGTCTTGGTCTTGGTCTTGGCATGGCGGGTCTTGGTCTTGGTCTTGGCATGGCGGGTCTTGGTCTTGGTCTTGGCATGGCGGGTCTTGGTCTTGGTCTTGGCATGGCGGGTCTTGGTCTTGGTCTTGGCATGGCGGGTCTTGGTCTTGGTCTTGGCATGGCGGGTCTTGGTCTTGGTCTTGGCATGGCGGGTCTTGGTCTTGGTCTTGGCATGGCGGGTCTTGGTCTTGGTCTTGGCATGGCGGGTCTTGGTCTTGGTCTTGGCCTTGGCATGGCGGGTCTTGGTCTTGGTCTTGGCATGGCGGGTCTTGGTCTTGGTCTTGGCATGGCGGGTCTTGGTCTTGGTCTTGGCATGGCGGGTCTTGGCGTCGTGGAGCTGCGACTGGCGGCACTTGGCGTCGTGGAGCTGCGACTGGCGGCACTTGGCGTCGTGGAGCTGCGACTGGCGGCACTTGGCGTCGTGGAGCTGCGACTGGCGGCACTTGGCGTCGTGGAGCTGCGACTGGCGGCACTTGGCGTCGTGGAGCTGGTACCGGAGCTTGGCGTCGTGGAGCTGGTAGCGGAGCTTGGCGAGGAACTTGGCATGGTGGAGCTGGTGCGGCAACAGGTGCTAGCCTCGGTGCAGGTGGAGGTGGCCTAGCTGGGGGTTGCGGCTTGGCAGGTCGGAAGACTGGTGAGGGCGGTCGTGCTGGAGGCTGTGGCTTGACAGGTCGGAAGACTGGTGGTGGCGGCCGTGCTGGAGGCTGTGGTTTGGCATGGTGATGCCGAGCCACCCCACCAACACAGCTCCCGACCCCAGCCCCCCCCTCAAGGGGCGGATACCAGACGCGCTCCCTGCGGTCTGGAACTCTCTCTAGGGGTGGGCGGAGGGAGGTCTGGAGGAGGGCTGAAATTTCCCCTTTAAGTTGTCCACAATGTTTTGTTTTTTTATCCCCCACCTGGGGTTGTGTGGGCGGAAAAAAAGAAAAAAATTGTGACGGGGGCGGGACTTGAGTCTTGGGGGGCGGGGCATGAGTCTTGGGGGGCGGGGCATGAAATTTGGGACGTGGCTTGGACTGATTAGACCTAATCTCTAAAAACATGTTTTGATAATGTTTTATCAAAGTCATGCCATTAGTGTCTTTTGTTGGAGGCGGGTGTTCAAAAGAAAAAGAGTTAAAAAAAAAATCCTGGGCTGTGATGTCATCCTGGGGAATATCAGACTGTTGCTTGCTTCCGCCCGGAGGGGGCGGGGCTTGTGGGAGCGGCGTGTCCCGCTGGCTCGCGGAAGTCCTTCCTGGCGTCCCTCGCCTTTGGCGGCGCTTCCGTGGCTGGGATGACGCGCCAACGTCCCCGGGCCAAACGGAGCTGATCGGCACCAGTTTGCCGGTCGGACCCCACATGAGATCCTTGCGCTCCTTGGGGGAATAGCGGAGCGTCTCAGCTTCCATGGCGCGCAGGACCTCCCACGTTCCTTCGTCCAATCTTGCGGGAGAACTTTTCAGCTGACGACATCTGTCAAGACTTGGACTTTGACGTGGTTTGTTCTCCCGAGGTGCAAGTGAATTGGATTGGCCACGGCATGAAGGTAAATACATAATTTAATAATAACACTCAAACGAACAAAAGGCGCGCTCAAGGCGGATGTACAAACTTGACTAATGAAAACAAAAGACTTGCACGGGGGCAAAAAACTATGAACAATTAAACAAAACACTAACTGTGGCATGAATCGAAACAAAACTTACTTGGCATGGACATGAAGTGCGCAGCGGAGGACAGAGTGTGACAGTGGGCATAAATGCGGGGATGTCGTCAGGACGAACAACAGAAAATGAAAAGCTTAAATAACACAGACATGATTAACGAAAACAGGTGCGTGACTCAAAACGTGAAACAGGTGCGTGACGTGACAGGTGAAAACTAATGGTTGCTATGGTGACCAGACAAGGGAGTGAAAAAGACAGAAACTAAACAAAACATGACTTAAAACAAAACATGATAATACAGACATGACAATATATATATATATATAAATATATATATATAAATATTTATATATATATATATAAAACGAGATATATATATATATATATTTATATATATATAAATATACATATACATATATATATATATATTTATATATATAAATATTTATATATAAATATTTATATTTATATATATATATATATATATATATATATATTTATTTATTTTTTAAAATGTATTTATATATATATATTTTTTCTGTAAATAAAGACTTACATTTATTTCCAGCGATACCAGGAATTAGTACCGTATTCAAATGTGAAAGGTCCCTCCTCATAGGACCCACTGGACTAAGCAACAACCAATGAGGTAATAATAGACGATTATGTCGTCCTTGCATCAATTTGGTATCAATTTGATATCAACACGAATTGTACATACTTTTTAAAATTTTGTTAGTGCGGAATGTTAGAAAATGCTTGATTAATTAAAATGAGTGAAAAACACAAAAAAAATATTTATTAAAACCATATGAGATTGGACTTAGTCTGTCTTTAAGTTAAAGTGGAGTGGTAATTGTTTTTGGCGACATCGATGGCCACAATAGTTCATAAAGTTAAGCTCACGACACAGTAAGTTGACTGATTAAAGTTAAAGTACCAACACTAGGTGTGGTGAAATGTGTCCTCCGCATTCGACCCATCCCCTTGATCACCCCCTGGGAGGTGAGGGGAGCAGTGGGCAGCAGCGGTGCCGCGCCCGGGAATCATTTTTGGTGATTTAACCCCCAATTCCAACCCTTGATGCTGAGTGCCAAGCAGGGAGGTCATGGGTCCCATTTGTATAGTGTTTGGTATGACTCGGCCGGGGTTTGAACTCACAACCTACCGATCTCAGTGCGGACACCCTAACCACTAGGCCACTGATGCGAACACGTTTGTTACTGGATACTTTCTAATACGCTTCGTAGACTTTGTAATATGCAACTGTAATTATTTAATATTTATTTATACTTTTATTCTGCAATATTGTTCAATTCAGAACACTTATTACTTATGTCTAGCTTGTGTGCTACTGTGTGCTTAGCTGCTGCGTAGCTGCTCGCTAGCCCGTAGCCTATAGACCAGCATGTTTACTTTTTGTAAAAATGACTTGACAATAGAAGAAAAGACTAAACTTGTGTGCTGATTGGAGGACATCGAGATGTTAACCGGTTGTCCATATTCACACAAGACTGACTGTATCGGACATTTTCCATGCAAAAAAGCGATGATTGATACTTTTCAGATTATGTGATACTCTGGACAGGCTAACCTCCTCCAACCTCAGAGGACAAAGCTACGCACAATGGGAGACCGGGCTTTCTGCTCCGCCGCTCCCAGTCTGTGGAACGCTCTCCCTGACCACCTGAGAGCACCACAGACTGTGGATGCGTTTAAAAAAGGCTTAAAACCCTTTTTTTTTTTTTTAAACCCTTTTTTTTTTTTTAGATATATGCATACTAGTTTTATCTATTTGGCTGTTCTAGTTTTTATTTGTATTCATTTTTTTATAATCTTTTTATTTGTATTTTTTATTTAATTTTTTTATTTATTTACTTATATACACTGTAGTACTTTGAGGTTGTTTACTCAATGCAAAGTGCTTTTTTTAACAAATAAAATCTATTATTATTATTATTATTATAACCAACTTGATTGAACGTAATACTATGAATGCACAGGCCTTGACCAAACATGTTAACATTTTTGCAAACATTTCCAGACAAAAACGTGTTCATGTTGTCACTATGGTGTGTTGTGTGTAGAATTTTGAGGGGTTAATGAATGTATCCTATTTTGGAATAAGGCTGTAACATAACAAAACGCGTAAGAGAGTGAACACACGGCGGGTGTCAAAAGAGAATGGGTGAATAGCAAAGTGAAGATGACGAGATGAAGGCCAAGGATTTTAGGGCAAGCCCACACAGACTTGTCAAAACTTTATGATATTACTATCCTTTGTCT
>NC_084553.2:11863450-11883450 GCF_033978685.3 Nerophis lumbriciformis
GTGAAAACAGTCCTTGGTGTGAGTGGGAGGAGTCTCTGCAGATTTTCTGAGCCCTGGTCAGGCAGCGGCTTTTTGCGATCTCCTGCATAGGAGGAAGAGGAGTCCTGATGATTTTTTTCCGCCGTCCTCACCACTCTCTGCAGAGACTTCCAGTCTGAGGCACTGCAGGCTCCAGTCCAGACAGAGATGCTGTTGGTCAGCAGGCTCTCTATAGTGCCTCTGTAGAATGTGGTGAATATGGGATGGGAGCTCCCGGCCATCTGGCTGGTCCTATGGGAACCGACGCATGGGTATCGATCGCGAGGACATTCCGTGCTAACGTACGTGGACACCCTGAAGAAAGATGTGGGAACTGGCCGGGTGTATGGAGAACCGGAATGATTGGAGACTCCGATGGAAGCTCGTCTGAGGACGACAGAGATCATCTCGCTCTGCAGGTTTACAATAAGCGCTATTAATGCTGACTGTGCGGTTGTCTCCGTAACTGTTATTACAACATGGGTTGTGTTTTTTTAAGATGTGACTTTAAGGTTTTACTACTTACGTATAAAATACTACACGGTCTAGCTCCATCCTATCTTGCCGATTGTATTGTACCATATGTCCCGGCAAGAAATCTGCGTTCAAAGAACTCCGGCTTATTAGTGATTCCCAGAGCCCAAAAAAAGTCTGCGGGCTATAGAACGTTTTCTATTTGGGCTCCAGTACTCTGGAATGCCCTCCCGGTAACAGTTAGAGATGCTACCTCAGTAGAAGCATTTAAGTCCCATCTTAAAGGGGATTATCATCACAATTTCAGAATGGTTAAAACCATTAAAAATCAGTTCCCAGTGGCTTATTATATTTTTCGAAGTTTTTTTCAAAATTTTACCCATCAAACAATATCCCTAAAAAAAATCTTCAAAGTGCCTGATTTTAACCATCGTTATATACACCCGTCCATTTTCCTGTGACGTCACATAGTGAAGCCAACACAAACAAACATGGCGCAAAGAACAGCAAGCTATAGCGACATTAGCTCGGATTCAGACTCGGATTTCAGCGGCTTAAGCGATTCAACAGATTACGCATGTATTGAAACGGATGGTTGTAGTGTGGAGGCAGGTAGCGAAAACGAAATTGAAGAAGAAACTGAAGCTATTGAGCCATATCGGTTTGAACCGTATGCAAGCGAAACCGACGAAAACGACACGACAGCCAGCGACACGGGAGAAAGCGAGGACGAATTCGGCGATCGCCTTCTAACCAACGATTGGTATGTGTTTGTTTGGCATTAAAGGAAACTAACAACTATGAACTAGGTTTACAGCATATGAAATACATTTGGCAACAACATGCACTTTGAGAGTGCAGACAGTCCAATTTTCATCAATTAATATATTCTGTAGACATACCCTCATCCGTGCTCTTTTCCTGAAAGCTGATCTGTCCAGTTTTGGAGTTGATGTCAGCAGGCCAGGGAAGCTAGGGTCGATAGGGGGTTTAGCTCGCCCGTCTGCGGGAACAAACTGCCGCCATTGCTTGCCGTGCTACCGAGGTCCTTTGTCCCTGAATTGCTCACACACTGTGGCAGATTTCTTTGACTTTATCGTTGGAAATGCATCTGCTTTGAGTGTCGCAGGATATCCACACATTCTTGCCATCTGTCGTAGCATAGCTTTCGTCGGTAAATTGTGCGGAACAAACGTCCAATTTCTTGCCACTTTCGCATCTTTGGGCCACTGGTGCAACTTGAATCCGTCCCTGTTCGTGTTGTTACACCCTCCGACAACACACCGACGAGGCATGATGTCTCCAAGGTACGGAAAACAGTCGAAAAAACGGAAAATAACAGAGCTGATTTGACTCTGTGTTTGAGAAAATGGCGGATTGCTTCCCGATGTGACGTCACAACGCTCCGAGAGCGAATAATAGAAAGGCGTTTAATTCACCAAAATTCACCCATTTAGAGTTCGGAAATCGGTTAAAAAAATATATGGTCTTTTTTCTGCAACATCAAGGTATATATTGACGCTTACATAGGTCTGGTGATAATGTTCCCCTTTAAAACTCATTTGTATACTCTAGCCTTTAAATAGACCCCCCTTTTAGACCAGTTGATCTGCCGTTTCTTTTCTTTTCTGCCCCCCTCTCCCTTGTGGAAGTGGGGGCACAGGTCCGGTGGCCATGGATGAAGTGCTGGCTGTCCAAAGTCGGGACCCGGGGTGGACCGCTCGCCTGTGCATCGGTTGGGGACGTCTCTGCGCTGCTGACCTGTCTCCGCTCGGGATGGTCTCCTGCTGGCCCCACTATGGACTGGACTCTCACTATTATGTTAGATCCACTATGGACTGGACTCTCACTATTATGTTAGATCCACTATGGACTGGACTCTCACTATTATGTTGGATCCACTATGGACTGGACTCTCACTATTATGTTATATCCACTATGGACTGGACTCTCACTATTATGTTAGATCCACTATGGACTGGACTCTCTCACTATTATGTTAGATCCACTATGGACTGGACTCTCACTATTATGTTAGATCCACTATGGACTGGACTCTCACAATATTATGCTAGATCCACTATGGACTGGACTCTCACAATATTATGCCAGATGAACTATGGACTGGACTCTCACAATATTATGTTAGATCCACTATGGACTGGACTCTCACTATTACGTTAGATCCACTATGGACTGGACTCTCACTATTACGTTAGATCCACTATGGACTGGACTCTCACAATATTATGTTAGATCCACTATGGACTGGACTCTCACTATTATGTTAGATCCACTATGGACTGGACTCTCATTATTATGTTAGATCCACTATGGACTGGACTCTCACTATTATGTTAGATCCACTATGGACTGGACTCTCACTATTATGTTAGATCCACTAAGGACTGGACTCTCACTATTATGTTAGATCCACTATGGACTGGACTCTCACAATATTATGTTAGATCCACTATGGACTGGACTCTCACTATTATGTTAGATTCACTATGGACTGGACTCTCACTATTATGTTAGATCCACTATGGACTGGACTCTCTCACTATCATGTTAGATCCACTATGGACTGGACTCTCACTATTATGTTAGATCCACTATGGACTGGACTCTCACTATTATGTTAGATCCACTATGGACTGGACTCTCACTATTATGTTAGATCCACTATGGACTGGACTCTCACTATTATGTTAGATCCACTATGGACTGGACTCTCACACTATTATGTTAGATCCACTATGGACTGGACTCTCACTATTATGTTAGATCCACTATGGACTGGACTCTCACTATTATGTTAGATCCAATATGGACTGGACTCTCACTATTATGTTAGATCCACTATGGACTGGACTCTCACTATTATGTTAGATCCACTATGGACTGGACTCTCACTATTATGTTAGATCCACTATGGACTGGACTCTCACTATTATGTTAGATCCACTATGGACTGGACTCTCACTATTATGTTAGATCCACTATGGACTGGACTCTCACTATTATGTTAGATCCACTATGGACTGGACTCTCACTATTATGTTAGATCCACTATGGACTGGACTCTCACTATTATGTTAGACCCACTATGGACTGGACTCTCACACTATTATGTTAGATCCACTATGGACTGGACTCTCACTATTATGTTAGATCCACTATGGACTGGACTCTCACACTATTATGTTAGATCCACTATGGACTGGACTCTCACTATTATGTTAGATCCACTATGGACTGGACTCTCACACTATTATGTTAGACCCACTATGGACTGGACTCTCACACTATTATGTTAGATCCACTATGGACTGGACTCTCACTATTATGTTAGATCCACTATGGACTGGACTCTCACACTATTATGTTAGATCCACTATGGACTGGACTCTCACTATTATGTTAGATCCACTATGGACTGGACTCTCACTATTATGTTAGATCCACTATGGACTGGACTCTCACTATTATGTTAGATCCACTATGGACTGGACTCTCACACTATTATGTTAGATCCACTATGGACTGGATGTCGATACAAGACGACGCGGTCAGAGAGCGCTACGTTTTCACGGACTTCAAAGTGAAGCTAGCACCCAGCTAACTCTGCGTTTTCGAGGGCGATCCAGAACCTTGCGATAGCCCGCGTGGAGAGACAGTAGCGTCTGGCCAAATCGATGCTCTGAAAGCAATCTGTCAGGAAATCTTTATCTGGAAACAAGAGCGAAAGGGAGGATGAGGCCTCTCGCGCGCGCGGCCCGGGGCACGGCGCCGACTTAGCGCTCGCCGACGCCTCCCGCAGCGTCAATAAGGATTACGGCGGGCGGCTTTTATCTCTGCGAGCACGCGCGGCGCTCGCTCATTTCAATGCGAGAACAAGCCGGGCCTGGCAGGTAAATAGTAAAATAAATAAACGAAACGGCGGGCTCGATTATATCTGCAGGCGAGGTAAAGCCGTCGCCAGAGTGCACCTTTTGTGCGCGCTAACGCACTTTGATGTACAACTTAAAAACACACACACTATGCAAAGCAGGCGTCACACAAAAGAGACAATCGCAGCTCCCAAAAAGACGAAGGTGTGAGGAAAGGAAAGGAGACAAGTGTGTTTGCAGCAGTCAGCGTCTTTCCTGTCAGGCGGCATCAAAAAAAAAAAAGAGGCTAAAAGTAAAAAGCAGCCATTAAAAATGTGCGGCGGGAAGAAGAAACACAAGCAAATGTTGACATTTGGCTTCCATTTATAGGTCACAGCCAACAGCAGCCGACCTCTCATTGTTCCTTAAATGCCATTTTCCGAGCCGGGAATTCATTAATGCGCCGCCACTGTCAAGAGGCGGCGCATTAAAATCGATGATTAATAAATTCTAAACACACAACAAACTCAGGCGGGAGAGCGCGCGACATCGGAAGCTCCGCCCACCGGCTGGACGCTTAATTCGAGAGGCCGCCGACGGTTGTGTGCCGGCGAATAAAATCCCTTTAATTAAAAGGAATCGCCACGGGAAGGTGGAAGGTCCGTGTGTGCGGGTGTGTGTGTGTGTGTGTGTGTGTGTGTGTTCCTGTATTTCTGCCCTTCTTGAGACGTCAACAAGGAAAAGTACCTTCCATATGAGGACCGGTGAACAAGTTAAGACCGAAATCATGGTCCCAATACGGAAAACCATTGCATCTAATACTAGAGTCCGTGAACATTGCTCCAAAGTCTGGATTTTTTGTTGATTTAATGTGCATAGACTTTTTTCTTATAAAATTGGGAACAATTTCTCATATTCTTTCCGTTTCTCTAATATTGCAATAATTTCTCGTAAAATTATTTGTATGTAAAATGAATACTTTTTAATGCAAAATGGGGACATTTGTCATATAAAATTCAGACTTGTATCACAATATTGCACATTTTTTTTGTTGTTCTTGTAAAATAGTGAAGTGTTTTGAGTAAAATGATGACTTTTGTCATAATTTTGCCTAGTAAAATTCCAATTACTGTTATTATATTGCCAACGTTTTAAAGTTGTCTTATAAAATTGTGACTTGTCGGGTAAAATTACGACTCTTTTCATAAAATTGTTAAAATGTTAAGCTTTTCTTGGAAAATTGTGCCTGTTATCCAGTTAAATTCCAACTTTTATCATAATATTGCACAAATGTTCAGTTTTTCTTGTAAAATTTTGACTTGTGTTGAGTAAAAGGACGACTTTTATTATAATACTGCCAAAATTCTAAGTTTTTCTTGTGAAATTGTGACCTTTTTCTTGTGAAATTCTAACTCATTTATCACAACAAGCTTTTTTATATTTGCATAGTATGTATAAATTATTAATGTTGTAAATACACATCTTTATATATCTAGAAAGGGTGGTCCTAAAGAGGAAAACATTTTTCAGAGGTCTCAAGAAGGTGACAAATACGTGTGTGTGTGTGTGTGTGTGTGTTCCTGTATTTCAGCCCTTCTTGAGACATCAACAAGGAAAAGTACTTTCCATATGAGGACCGGTGAACAAGTTAAGACCGAAATCATGGTCCCAATACGGAAAACCATTGCATCTAATAGAGAGCAAATTACTAGAGTCCGTGAACATTGCTCCAAAGTCTGGATTTTTTTGTTGATTTAATGTGCATCTACTTTTTTCTTATAAAATTGGGAACAATTTCTCATATTCTTTCCGCTTCTCTAATATTGCAATATTTTCTCGTAAAATTACTTTTATGTAAAATGAATACTTTTTCATGCAAAATGGAGACATTTGTCATATAAAATTCAGACTTATCACAATATTGCAAATGTTTTTGTTGTTCTTGTAAAATAGTGAAATGTTTTGAGTAAAATTATGACTTTTGTCATAATTTTGCCAAGTAAAATCCCAATTACCGTATTTTTCGGGGTATAAGTTGCACCGGAGTATAAGTCGCACCTGCCGAAAATGCATAATAAAGAAGGAAAAAAACATAAATCGCACTGGAGCCCGGCCAAACTATGAAAAAAACTGCGACTTATAGTCCGAAAAATACGGTACTGTTATTATATTGCCAAAGTTTTAAAGTTGTCTTATAAAATTACGACTCTTTTCATAAAATTGTCAAAATATTAAGCTTTTCTTGGAAAATTGCGCCTGTTATCCAGTTAAATTCCAACTTTTATCATAATATTGCACACGTTCAGTTTTTCTTGTAAAATTTTGACTTATGTTGAGTAAAAGAACGACTTTTATTATAATACTGCCAAAATTCTAAGTTTTTCTTGTGAAATTGTGACCTTTTTCTTGTGAAATTCTAACTCATTTTTCCACAACAAGCTTTTTTATATTTGCATGGTATGTATAAATTATTAATGTTGTAAATACACATCTTTAGATATCTAGAAAGGGTGGTCCTAAAGAGGAAACCATTTTTCAGAGGTCTCAAGAAGGCGACAAATACAAGGGTGTGTGTGTGTGTGTGTGTGTGTGTGTGTGTGTGTGTGTGTGTGTGTGTGTTCCTGTATTTCTGCCCTTCTTGAGACGTCAACAAGGAAAAGTACCTTCCATATGAGGACCGGTGAACAAGTTAAGACCGAAATCATGGTCCCAATACGAAAAACCATTGCATCTAATAGAGAGCAAATTACTAGAGTCCGTGAACATTGCTCCAAAGTCTGGATTTTTTTGTTGATTTAATGTGCATCTACTTTTTTCTTATAAAATTGGGAACAATTTCTCATATTCTTTCCGCTTCTCTAATATTGCAATATTTTCTCGTAAAATTACTTTTATGTAAAATGAATACTTTTTCATGCAAAATGGAGACATTTGTCATATAAAATTCAGACTTATCACAATATTGCAAATGTTTTTGTTGTTCTTGTAAAATAGTGAAATGTTTTGAGTAAAATGATGACTTTTGTCATAATTTTGCCAAGTAAAATCCCAATTACCGTATTTTTCGGGGTATAAGTTGCACCGGAGTATAAGTCGCACCTGCCGAAAATGCATAATAAAGAAGGAAAAAAACATAAATCGCACTGGAGCCCGGCCAAACTATGAAAAAAACTGCGACTTATAGTCCGAAAAATACGGTACTGTTATTATATTGCCAAAGTTTTAAAGTTGTCTTATAAAATTACGACTCTTTTCATAAAATTGTCAAAATATTAAGCTTTTCTTGGAAAATTGCGCCTGTTATCCAGTTAAATTCCAACTTTTATCATAATATTGCACACGTTCAGTTTTTCTTGTAAAATTTTGACTTATGTTGAGTAAAAGAACGACTTTTATTATAATACTGCCAAAATTCTAAGTTTTTCTTGTGAAATTGTGACCTTTTTCTTGTGAAATTCTAACTCATTTTTCCACAACAAGCTTTTTTATATTTGCATAGTATGTATAAATTATTAATGTTGTAAATACACATCTTTAGATATCTAGAAAGGGTGGTCCTAAAGAGGAAACCATTTTTCAGAGGTCTCAAGAAGGCGACAAATACAAGGGTGTGTGTGTGTGTGTGTGTGTGTGTGTGTGTGTGTGTGTGTGTGTGTGTGTGTGTGTGTGTGTGTGTTCCTGTATTTCTGCCCTTCTTGAGACGTCAACAAGGAAAAGTACCTTCCATATGAGGACCGGTGAACAAGTTAAGACCGAAATCATGGTCCCAATACGAAAAACCATTGCATCTAATAGAGAGCCAATTACTAGAGTCCGTGAACATTGCTCCAAAGTCTGGATTT
Organism: Nerophis lumbriciformis; assembly: GCF_033978685.3. Lineage (NCBI taxonomy): Eukaryota > Metazoa > Chordata > Actinopteri > Syngnathiformes > Syngnathidae > Nerophis > Nerophis lumbriciformis. The sequence goes on from NC_084553.2 coordinate 11,871,657, forward strand.
TTTGTTGATTTAATGTGCATCGACTTTTTTCTTATAAAATTGGGAACAATTTCTCATATTCTTTCCGTTTCTCTAATATTGCAATATTTTCTCGTAAAATTATTTGTATGTAAAATGAATACTTTTTAATGCAAAATGGGGACTTTTGTCATATAAAATTCAGACTTGTATCACAATATTGCACTTTTTTTTTGTTGTTCTTGTAAAATAGTGAAATATTTTGAGTAAAATGATGACTTTTGTCATAATTTTGGCAAGTAAAATTCCGATTATTGTTATATTGCCAAAGTTTTAAAGTTGTCTTATAAAATGGTGACTTGTCGAGTAAAATAACGACTCTTTTCATAAAATTGTTAAAATGTTAAGCTTTTCTTGGAAAATTGCGCCTGTTATCCAGTTAAATTCCAGCTTTTATCATAACATTGCACAAATGTTCAGTTTTTGTTGTAAAATTTTGACTTGTGTTGAGTAAAAGGACGACTTTTATTATAATACTGCCAAAATTCTAAGTTTTTCTTGTGAAATTGTGACCTTTTTCTTGTGAAATTCTAACTCATTTTTCACAACAAACTTTTTTATATTTGCATAGTATGTATACATTATTAATGTTGTAAATACACATCTTTATATATCTAGAAAGGGTGGTCCTAAAGAGGAAACCATTTTTCAGAGGTCTCAAGAAGGCGACAAATATAAGGGTGTGTGTGTGTGTGTTCCTGTATTTCTGCCCTTCTTGAGACGTCAACAAAGAAAAGTACCTTCCATATGAGGACCGGTGAACAAGTTAAGACCGAAATCATGGTCCCAATACGGAAAACCATTGCATCTAATAGAGAGCCAATTACTAGAGTCCGTGAACATTGCTCCAAAGTCTGGATTTTTTGTTGATTTAATGTGCATAGACTTTTTTCTTATAAAACTGGGAACAATTTCTCATATAATATTTTCTCGTAAAATTACTTTTATGTAAAATGAATACTTTTTCATGCAAAATGGGGACATTTGTCATATAAAATTCAGACTTATCACAATATTGCAAATGTTTTTGTTGTTCTTGTAAAATAGTGAAATGTTTTGAGTAAAATGATAACTTTTGTCATAATTTTGCCAAGTAAAATTCCAATTACCGTATTTTTCGGAGTATAAGTCGCACCGGAGTATAAGTCGCACCTGCCGAAAATGCATAATAAAGAAGGAAAAAAACATATAAATCGCACTGGAGCCCGGCCAAACTATGAAAAAAAACTGCGACTTATAGTCCGAAAAATACGGTACTGTTATTTTATTGCCAAAGTTTTAAAGTTGTCTTATAAAATTACGACTCTTTTCATAAAATTGTTAAAATGTTAAGCTTTTCTTGGAAAATTGCGCCTGTTATCCAGTTAAATTCAAACTTTTATCACAATATTGCACAAATGTTCAGTTTTTCTTACAAAATATTGACCTTTGTTGAGCAAAATGATGACTTTTATTATAACACAATTCTAAGTTTTTCTTGTGAAATTGTGACCTTTTTCTTGTGAAATTCTAACTCATTTTTCACAACAAGCTTTTTTATATTTGCATAGTATTTATAAATTATTAATGTTGTAAATACACATCTTTATATATCTAGAAAGGGTGGTCCTAAAGAGGAAAACATTTTTCAGAGGTCTCAAGAAGGCGACAAATACAAGGGTGTGTGTGTGTGTGTGTGTGTGTGTGTGCGTGTGTGTGTGTGTGTGTGTGAGTGTGTTCCTGTATTTCTGCCCTTCTTGAGACGTGAAGAAGGAAAAGTACCTTCCATATGAGGACCATTTTTCAGAGGTCTCAAGAAGGTGACAAATACAAGGGTGTGTGTGTGTGTGTGTGTGTGTGTGTTCCTGTATTTCTGCCCTTCTTGAGACGTCAACAAGGAAAAGTACCTTCCATATGAGGACCAGTGAACAAGTTAGGACATAAGTCATGGTCCCAGTACGGAAAACCATTGCATCTAATAGAGAGCCAATTACTAGAGTCCGTGAACATTGCTCCAAAGTCTGGATTTTTTGTTGATTTAATGTGCATCGACTTTTTTCTTATAAAATTGGGAACAATTTCTCATATTCTTTCCGTTTCTCCAATATTGCAATATTTTCTCGTAAAATTACTTTTATGTAAAATGAATACTTTTTCATGCAAAATGGGGACATTTGTCATATAAAATTCAGACTTGTATCACAATATTGCACTTTTTTTTTGTTCTTGTAAAAGAGTGAAATGTTTTGAGTAAAATGATGACTTTTGTCATAATTTTGCCAAGTAAAATTCCAATTACCGTATTTTTCGGAGTATAAGTCGCACCTGCCGAAAATGCATAATAAAGAAGGAAAAAAACATAAATCGCACTGGAGCCCGGCCAAACTATGAAAAAAACTGCGACTTATAGTCCGAAAAATACGGTACTGTTATTATATTGCCAAAGTTTTAAAGTTGTCTTATAAAATTACGACTCTTTTCATCAAATTGTTAAAATGTTAAGCTTTTCTTGGAAAATTGCGCCTGTTATCCAGTTAAATTCCAACTTTTATCATAATATTGCACAAATGTTCAGTTTGTCTTGTAAAATTTTGACTTGTGTTGAGTAAAAGGACGACTTTTATTATAATACTGCCAAAATTCTAAGTTTTTCTTGTGAAATTGTGACCTTTTTCTTGTGAAATTCTAACTCATTTTTCACAACAAGCTTTTTTATATTTGCATAGTATGTATACATTATTAATGTTGTAAATACACATCTTTAGATATCTAGAAAGGGTGGTCCTAAAGAGGAAAACATTTTTCAGAGGTCTCAAGAAGGCGACAAATACGTGAGTGTGTGTGTGTGTGTGTGTGTGTGTGTGTGTGTGTTCCTGTATTTCTGCCCTTCTTGAGACGTCAACAAGGAAAAGTACCTTCCATATGAGGACCGGTAAACAAGTTAAGACCGAAATCATGGTCCCAATACGGAAAACCATTGCATCTAATAGAGAGCCAAATACTAGAGTCCGTGAACATTGCTCCAAAGTCTGGATTTTTTTGTTGATTTAATGTGCATCGACTTTTTTCTTATAAAATTGGGAACAATTTCTCATATTCTTTCCGTTTCTCTAATATTGCAATATTTTCTCGTAAAATTACTTTTATATAAAATGAATACTTTTTCATGCAAAATGGGGACATTTGTCATATAAAATTCAGACTTATCACAATATTGCAAATGTTTTTGTTGTTCTTGTAAAATAGTGAAATGTTTTGAGTAAAATGATGACTTTTGTCATAATTTTGCCAAGTAAAATTCCAATTACCGTATTTTTCGGAGTATAAGTCGCACCGGAGTATATGTCGCACCTGCCGAAAATGCGTAATAAAGAAGGAAAAAAACATAAATCGCACTAGAGCCCGGCCAAACTATGAAAAAAACTGCGACTTATAGTCCGAAGAATACGGTACGGTTATTATATTGCCAAAGTTTTAAAGTTGTCTTATAAAATTACGACTCTTTTCATAAAATTGTTAAAATGTTAAGCTTTTCTTGGAAAATTGCGCCTGTTATCCAGCTAAATTCCAACTTTTATCATAATATTGCACAAATGTTCAATTTTTCTTGCAAAATATTGACTTGTGTTGAGTAAAATGACGACTTTTATTATAACACTGCCAAAATTCTAAGTTTTTCTTGTGAAATTGTGACCTTTTTCTTGTGAAATTCTAACTCATTTTTCACAACAAGCTTTTTTATATTTGCATAGTATGTATAAATTATTAATGTTGTAAATACACATCTTTAGATATCTAGAAAGGGTGGTCCTAAAGAGGAAAACATTTTTCAGAGGTCTCAAGAAGGCGACAAATACAAGGGTGTGTGTGTGTGTGTGTGTGTTCCTGTATTTCTGCCCTTCTTGAGACGTCAACAAGGAAAAGTACCTTCCATATGAGGACCGGTGAACAAGTTAAGACCGAAATCATGGTCCCAATACGGAAAACCATTGCATCTAATAGAGAGCCAAATACTAGAGTCCGTGAACATTGCTCCAAAGTCTGGATTTTTTGTTGATTTAATGTGCATCGACTTTTTTCTTATAAAATTGGGAACAATTTCTCATATTCTTTCCGTTTCTCTAATATTGCAATATTTTCTCGTAAAATTACCTTTATGTAAAATGAATACTTTTTCATGCAAAATGGGGACATTTGTCATATAAAATTCAGACTTATCACAATATTGCAAATGTTTTTGTTGTTCTTGTAAAATAGTGAAATGTTTTGAGTAAAATGATGACTTTTGTCATAATTTTGCCAAGTAAAATTCCAATTACCGTATTTTTCGGAGTATAAGTCGCACCGGAGTATATGTCGCACCTGCCGAAAATGCGTAATAAAGAAGGAAAAAAACATAAATCGCACTGGAGCCCGGCCAAACTATGAAAAAAACTGCGACTTATAGTCCGAAAAATACGGTACTGTTATTATATTGCCAAAGTTTTAAAGTTGTCTTATAAAATTACGACTCTTTTCATAAAATTGTCAAAATATTAAGCTTTTCTTGGAAAATTGCGCCTGTTATCCAGTTAAATTCCAACTTTTATCATAATATTGCACACGTTCAGTTTTTCTTGTAAAATTTTGACTTATGTTGAGTAAAAGAACGACTTTTATTATAATACTGCCAAAATTCTAAGTTTTTCTTGTGAAATTGTGACCTTTTTCTTGTGAAATTCTAACTCATTTTTCCACAACAAGCTTTTTTATATTTGCATGGTATGTATAAATTATTAATGTTGTAAATACACATCTTTAGATATCTAGAAAGGGTGGTCCTAAAGAGGAAACCATTTTTCAGAGGTCTCAAGAAGGCGACAAATACAAGGGTGTGTGTGTGTGTGTGTGTGTGTGTGTGTGTGTGTGTTCCTGTATTTCTGCCCTTCTTGAGACGTCAACAAGGAAAAGTACCTTCCATATGAGGACCGGTGAACAAGTTAAGACCGAAATCATGGTCCCAATACGAAAAACCATTGCATCTAATAGAGAGCAAATTACTAGAGTCCGTGAACATTGCTCCAAAGTCTGGATTTTTTTGTTGATTTAATGTGCATCTACTTTTTTCTTATAAAATTGGGAACAATTTCTCATATTCTTTCCGCTTCTCTAATATTGCAATATTTTCTCGTAAAATTACTTTTATGTAAAATGAATACTTTTTCATGCAAAATGGAGACATTTGTCATATAAAATTCAGACTTATCACAATATTGCAAATGTTTTTGTTGTTCTTGTAAAATAGTGAAATGTTTTGAGTAAAATGATGACTTTTGTCATAATTTTGCCAAGTAAAATCCCAATTACCGTATTTTTCGGGGTATAAGTTGCACCGGAGTATAAGTCGCACCTGCCGAAAATGCATAATAAAGAAGGAAAAAAACATAAATCGCACTGGAGCCCGGCCAAACTATGAAAAAAACTGCGACTTATAGTCCGAAAAATACGGTACTGTTATTATATTGCCAAAGTTTTAAAGTTGTCTTATAAAATTACGACTCTTTTCATAAAATTGTCAAAATATTAAGCTTTTCTTGGAAAATTGCGCCTGTTATCCAGTTAAATTCCAACTTTTATCATAATATTGCACACGTTCAGTTTTTCTTGTAAAATTTTGACTTATGTTGAGTAAAAGAACGACTTTTATTATAATACTGCCAAAATTCTAAGTTTTTCTTGTGAAATTGTGACCTTTTTCTTGTGAAATTCTAACTCATTTTTCCACAACAAGCTTTTTTATATTTGCATAGTATGTATAAATTATTAATGTTGTAAATACACATCTTTAGATATCTAGAAAGGGTGGTCCTAAAGAGGAAACCATTTTTCAGAGGTCTCAAGAAGGCGACAAATACAAGGGTGTGTGTGTGTGTGTGTGTGTGTGTGTGTGTGTGTGTGTGTGTGTGTGTGTGTGTGTGTGTTCCTGTATTTCTGCCCTTCTTGAGACGTCAACAAGGAAAAGTACCTTCCATATGAGGACCGGTGAACAAGTTAAGACCGAAATCATGGTCCCAATACGAAAAACCATTGCATCTAATAGAGAGCCAATTACTAGAGTCCGTGAACATTGCTCCAAAGTCTGGATTTTTTGTTGATTTAATGTGCATCGACTTTTTTCTTATAAAATTGGGAACAATTTCTCATATTCTTTCCGTTTCTCTAATATTGCAATATTTTCTCGTAAAATTATTTGTATGTAAAATGAATACTTTTTAATGCAAAATGGGGACTTTTGTCATATAAAATTCAGACTTGTATCACAATATTGCACTTTTTTTTTGTTGTTCTTGTAAAATAGTGAAATATTTTGAGTAAAATGATGACTTTTGTCATAATTTTGGCAAGTAAAATTCCGATTATTGTTATATTGCCAAAGTTTTAAAGTTGTCTTATAAAATGGTGACTTGTCGAGTAAAATAACGACTCTTTTCATAAAATTGTTAAAATGTTAAGCTTTTCTTGGAAAATTGCGCCTGTTATCCAGTTAAATTCCAGCTTTTATCATAACATTGCACAAATGTTCAGTTTTTGTTGTAAAATTTTGACTTGTGTTGAGTAAAAGGACGACTTTTATTATAATACTGCCAAAATTCTAAGTTTTTCTTGTGAAATTGTGACCTTTTTCTTGTGAAATTCTAACTCATTTTTCACAACAAACTTTTTTATATTTGCATAGTATGTATACATTATTAATGTTGTAAATACACATCTTTATATATCTAGAAAGGGTGGTCCTAAAGAGGAAACCATTTTTCAGAGGTCTCAAGAAGGCGACAAATATAAGGGTGTGTGTGTGTGTGTTCCTGTATTTCTGCCCTTCTTGAGACGTCAACAAAGAAAAGTACCTTCCATATGAGGACCGGTGAACAAGTTAAGACCGAAATCATGGTCCCAATACGGAAAACCATTGCATCTAATAGAGAGCCAATTACTAGAGTCCGTGAACATTGCTCCAAAGTCTGGATTTTTTGTTGATTTAATGTGCATAGACTTTTTTCTTATAAAACTGGGAACAATTTCTCATATAATATTTTCTCGTAAAATTACTTTTATGTAAAATGAATACTTTTTCATGCAAAATGGGGACATTTGTCATATAAAATTCAGACTTATCACAATATTGCAAATGTTTTTGTTGTTCTTGTAAAATAGTGAAATGTTTTGAGTAAAATGATAACTTTTGTCATAATTTTGCCAAGTAAAATTCCAATTACCGTATTTTTCGGAGTATAAGTCGCACCGGAGTATAAGTCGCACCTGCCGAAAATGCATAATAAAGAAGGAAAAAAACATATAAATCGCACTGGAGCCCGGCCAAACTATGAAAAAAAACTGCGACTTATAGTCCGAAAAATACGGTACTGTTATTTTATTGCCAAAGTTTTAAAGTTGTCTTATAAAATTACGACTCTTTTCATAAAATTGTTAAAATGTTAAGCTTTTCTTGGAAAATTGCGCCTGTTATCCAGTTAAATTCAAACTTTTATCACAATATTGCACAAATGTTCAGTTTTTCTTACAAAATATTGACCTTTGTTGAGCAAAATGATGACTTTTATTATAACACAATTCTAAGTTTTTCTTGTGAAATTGTGACCTTTTTCTTGTGAAATTCTAACTCATTTTTCACAACAAGCTTTTTTATATTTGCATAGTATTTATAAATTATTAATGTTGTAAATACACATCTTTATATATCTAGAAAGGGTGGTCCTAAAGAGGAAAACATTTTTCAGAGGTCTCAAGAAGGCGACAAATACAAGGGTGTGTGTGTGTGTGTGTGTGTGTGTGCGTGCGTGTGTGTGTGAGTGTGTTCCTGTATTTCTGCCCTTCTTGAGACGTGAAGAAGGAAAAGTACCTTCCATATGAGGACCATTTTTCAGAGGTCTCAAGAAGGTGACAAATACAAGGGTGTGTGTGTGTGTGTGTGTGTGTGTGTGTTCCTGTATTTCTGCCCTTCTTGAGACGTCAACAAGGAAAAGTACCTTCCATATGAGGACCAGTGAACAAGTTAGGACATAAGTCATGGTCCCAGTACGGAAAACCATTGCATCTAATAGAGAGCCAATTACTAGAGTCCGTGAACATTGCTCCAAAGTCTGGATTTTTTGTTGATTTAATGTGCATCGACTTTTTTCTTATAAAATTGGGAACAATTTATCATATTCTTTCCGTTTCTCCAATATTGCAATATTTTCTCGTAAAATTACTTTTATGTAAAATGAATACTTTTTCATGCAAAATGGGGACATTTGTCATATAAAATTCAGACTTGTATCACAATATTGCACTTTTTTTTTGTTCTTGTAAAAGAGTGAAATGTTTTGAGTAAAATGATGACTTTTGTCATAATTTTGCCAAGTAAAATTCCAATTACCGTATTTTTCGGAGTATAAGTCGCACCTGCCGAAAATGCATAATAAAGAAGGAAAAAAACATAAATCGCACTGGAGCCCGGCCAAACTATGAAAAAAAACTGTGACTTATAGTCCGAAAAATACGGTACTGTTATTATATTGCCAAAGTTTTAAAGTTGCCTTATAAAATTACGACTCTTTTCATAAAATTGTTAAAATGTTAAGCTTTTCTTGGAAAATTGCGCCTGTTATCCAGTTAAATTCCAACTTTTATCACAATATTGCACAAATGTTCAGTTTTTCTTGCAAAATATTGACCTTTGTTGAGCAAAATGACGACTTTTATTATAACACTGCCAAAATTCTAAGTTTTTCTTGTGAAATTGTGACCTTTTCCTTGTGAAATTCTAACTCTTTTTTCACAACAAGCTTTTTTATATTTGCATAGTATGTATAAATTATTAATGTTGTAAATACACATCTTTATATATCTAGAAAGGGTGGTCCTAAAGAGGAAACCATTTTTCAGAGGTCTCAAGAAGGTGACAAATACGTGAGTGTGTGTGTGTGTGTGTGTGTGTGTGTGTGTTCCTGTATTTCGGCCCTTCTTGTGACGTCAACAAGGAAAAGTACCTTCCATATGAGGAGGTGTGAACAAGTTAAGACCGAAATCATGGTCCCAATACGGAAAACCATTGCATCTAATAGAGAGCCAATTACTAGAGTCCGTGAACATTGCTCCAAAGTCTGGATTTTTTGTTGATTTAATGTGCATCGACTTTTTTCTTATAAAACTGGGAACAATTTCTCATATTCTTTCCGTTTCTCTAATATTGCAATATTTTCTCGTAAAATTACTTTTATGTAAAATGAATACTTTTTCATGCAAAATGGGGACATTTGTCATATAAAATTCAGACTTATCACAATATTGCCAATTTTTTTGTTGTTCTTGTAAAATAGTGAAATGTTTTGAGTAAAATGATGACTTTTGTCATAATTTTGCCAAGTAAAATTCCAATTAGCGTAATTTTCGGAGTATAAGTCGCACCTGCCGAAAATGCATAATAAAGAAGGAAAAAAACATAGATCGCACTGGAGCCCGGCCAAACTATGAAAAAAACTGCGACTTATAGTCCGAAAAATACGGTACTGTTATTATATTGCCAAAGTTTTAAAGTTGTCTTATAAAATTACGACTCTTTTCATCAAATTGTTAAAATGTTAAGCTTTTCTTGGAAAATTGCGCCTGTTATCCAGTTAAATTCCAACTTTTATCATAATATTGCACAAATGTTCAGTTTGTCTTGTAAAATTTTGACTTGTGTTGAGTAAAAGGACGACTTTTATTATAATACTGCCAAAATTCTAAGTTTTTCTTGTGAAATTGTGACCTTTTTCTTGTGAAATTCTAACTCATTTTTCACAACAAGCTTTTTTATATTTGCATAGTATGTATACATTATTAATGTTGTAAATACACATCTTTAGATATCTAGAAAGGGTGGTCCTAAAGAGGAAAACATTTTTCAGAGGTCTCAAGAAGGCGACAAATACAAGGGTGTGTGTGTGTGTGTGTGTGTGTGTGTGTGTGTGTGTGTGTGTGTGTGTGTGTGTTCCTGTATTTCTGCCCTTCTTGAGACGTCAACAAGGAAAAGTACCTTCCATATGAGGACCGGTAAACAAGTTAAGACCGAAATCATGGTCCCAATACGGAAAACCATTGCATCTAATAGAGAGCCAAATACTAGAGTCCGTGAACATTGCTCCAAAGTCTGGATTTTTTGTTGATTTAATGTGCATCGACTTTTTTCTTATAAAATTGGGAACAATTTCTCATATTCTTTCCGTTTCTCTAATATTGCAATATTTTCTCGTAAAATTACTTTTATGTAAAATGAATACTTTTTCATGCAAAATGGGGACATTTGTCATATAAAATTCAGACTTATCACAATATTGCAAATGTTTTTGTTGTTCTTGTAAAATAGTGAAATGTTTTGAGTAAAATGATGACTTTTGTCATAATTTTGCCAAGTAAAATTCCAATTACCGTATTTTTCGGAGTATAAGTCGCACCGGAGTATATGTCGCACCTGCCGAAAATGCGTAATAAAGAAGGAAAAAAACATAAATCGCACTGGAGCCCGGCCAAACTATGAAAAAAACTGCGACTTATAGTCCGAAGAATACGGTACGGTTATTATATTGCCAAAGTTTTAAAGTTGTCTTATAAAATTACGACTCTTTTCATAAAATTGTTAAAATGTTAAGCTTTTCTTGGAAAATTGCGCCTGTTATCCAGCTAAATTCCAACTTGTATCATAATATTGCACAAATGTTCAATTTTTCTTGCAAAATATTGACTTGTGTTGAGTAAAATGACGACTTTTATTATAACACTGCCAAAATTCTAAGTTTTTCTTGTGAAATTGTGACCTTTTTCTTGTGAAATTCTAACTCATTTTTCACAACAAGCTTTTTTATATTTGCATAGTATGTATAAATTATTAATGTTGTAAATACACATCTTTATATATCAAGAAAGGGTGGTCCTAAAGAGGTAGGCATTTTTCAGAGGTCTCAAGAAGGTAACAAATACAAGAAAATGTATGTGTGTGTGTGTGTTCTTGTATTTCTGCCCTTCTTGAGACATCAACAAGGAAAAGTACCTTCCATATGAGGACCGACCGGTGAACGAGTTAGGCCCGAAATCATAGTCCCAATACGGAAAACCATTGCATCTAATAGAGAGCCAAATACTAGAGTCTGTGAACATTGCTCCAAAGTCTGGATTTTTTTGTTGATTTAATGTGCATACAGAAGTAAACATTGACAAGTGCAAATGCAGCACATTTTTTATGTAAAATTATAATTTTTTTATGCAAAATAGTGACATTTGTCATATAAAATTCTGACTTTTATCACAATATTGCCAATTTTTTGTTGTTCTTGTAAATAGTGACATTTTTTTGCCAAGTAAAATTCCGATTATTGTTATAATATTGCCCAAATTTTTAAGTTTTCTTATAAAATTGTGGCTTTTGTCGAGTAAAATTACGACTCTTTTCATAAAATTGCCAAAATTATAAGCTTTTCTTGTAAAATTGCGACTGTTATTTAGTAAAATTCCAACTTTCATCATAATATTGCACAAATGTTCAGTTTTTCTTCTAAAATTTTGACTTGTGTTGAGTAAAATGACACATTTGATTACAATACTGCCAAAATCGTAAGTTTTTCTTGTGAAATTGTGACCTTTTTCTTGTGAAATTCCAACTCATTTTTCACAACAAGCTTTTGTATATTTGCATAGTATGTATATATTATTAATGTTGTAAATACACATCTTTATATATCTAGAAAGGGTGGTCTTAAAGGGAGGCATTTTTCAGAGGTCT
>NC_084553.2:12610950-12615950 GCF_033978685.3 Nerophis lumbriciformis
ATAAGAGTCTCAGGAAGCTGGCGTGCACAAGCTAGCAAGCTACGGAGTTTGCCGACAATGTATTTCTTGTAAAGTGTATAAAAAGGAGTACGGAAGCTGGATAAATAAGATGCCAAAAACCAACCACTTTCATGTGGTATTGGACAGAAAGGAGGACTTTTTTTCTCCTCCATTCGAAAATGCGGACGTTATCATCACCACTGTCTGATTCCAATCAATGCAAGTCATCAGAATCAGGTAATACACCAACTTATATTCTTGTCTTCATGAAAGAAAGGAATCTATATGTGTTAAACATGCTTGTATTATCTTTAAACACCTTTAACTTGTTAACAATATTAACTATATGTGTTAAACATGCTTGTATTATCTTTAAACACCTTTAACTTGTTAACAATATTAATTATATGTGTTAAACATGCTTGCGTTATCTTTAAACACCTTTAACTTGTTAACAATATTAACTATATGTGTTAAACATGCTTGTATTATCATTAAACACCTTTAACTTGTTAACAATATTAACTATATGTATTAAACATACTTGTATTTTCATTAAACACCTTTAATGTATTAACAATATTAACTATATGTGTTAAACATGCTTGTATTATCATTAAACACCTTTAACTTGTTAGCAAAAACATATGTTTCATAAATAAGTAAATATAAATTATATGTATGAATGAGGTAGATCCCCACGACTTGATCAAGTAGCTCGCCTGCAGAAAAAGTGTGAGCATCCCTGATATACGTACTGTATATACAAGTGGTAGAAAATGGATGAATATATATATATATATATATATATATATATATATATATATATATATATATATATATATATATATATATATATACACAGTATATATAGACACAATATATATATATATATGTACACAGTATATATATATACACAGTATATATATATATATATATATATATACATACAGAGAGGGAGAGAGAGAGAGACTATACATACATATAAATTATAATAATATAATGGATATATAATTAGTAATCATTTTAATTGGTTAAAGTGTTTGTGAAAGTTCAACAGCTAAAATGCGGCAAACATGGATAAGAGTCGAGAAAGTGTTTAGCATTTTTTTCCCCATCATCTCTTGTAATGGATTTAAATAGGTGTCATGTTGTTGTTGTTTTTTATGTTAATATTATTTAAAAAAAAAATTAATGTTCAATGAGCAGGTTTTGTAATGTGTATCTATGTTTGTTGAATATTTTGCGCTGGTCGCTCGGCGCCTCCGACGACGGCGTGAAGAAACTGGCCACGGTGAGAAAACACACACGCCAGACCTCAAATGAAGTGTCGTCAAAAGTGAAAAAACACTCGAGCAACAAATGTTTACCAGAACACATAAAAGCACATAAAAAGCTGCGGAGTCACGACAGTGTGACATGTTGTGCTACAGCTGTCTCGCGCACGTGTTTAAAATGCATTTATCTTTTTCTTTTTACTCTATTTTTATTTGTTTTAGCATGTTTCTTATTCATTTTTACCTGAATTTTTACTTGTTTTGGCATGTTTATTTATTTTTACCTGTTTTTTACTAGTTTTTAGTACATTTTCATTTATTTTTACCCTGTTCTTGGTTTCGGCACATTTTTAATTTTTTTTACCCTGTTTTTACTAGATTTGAGCGTGTTTCATATTTACTTTTACCCTTTTTTACTTGTTTTAAGAATTTTTCTTAATAATTTTTTTACCCTGTTTTACTTGTTTTTACCATGTTTCCTATTTATTTTTTACCCTGTTATTGCTTGTTTTAAGCATGTTTCTTATTTATTTTTTACCCTGTTTTTACTTGTTTTTAGTACATTTATAAATGATAAATGGGTTATACTTGTATAGCGCTTTTCTACCTTCAAGGTACTCAAAGCGCTTTGACAGTATTTCCACATTCACCCATTCACACACACATTCACACACTGATGGCGGGAGCTGCCATGCAAGGCGCTAACCAGCAGCCATCAGGAGCAAGGGGTGGAGTGTCTTGCCCAAGGACACAACGAACGTGACTAGGATGGTAGAAGGTGGGGATTGAACCCCAGTAACCAGCAACCCTTCGATTGCTGGCACGGCCACTCTACTAACTTCACCACGCCGTAATTTTCATTTATTTTTTACCCTGTTTTTCATTGTTTTTAGCATGTTTCTTATTTATTTTTACCCTATTACTTGTTTTAAGCATGTTTCTTATCTATTTTTACCCTGTTTTAACTTGTTTTTTAGGACATTTTCATTTATTTTTTTACCCTCTTTTTAATTGTTTTCAGCATGTTTCCTATTTATTTTTTACCCTGTTATTACTTGTTTTAAGCAAATTTCTTATTTATTTTGACCCTTTTTTTTTTAACTTGTTTTTAGTACATTTCCATTTATTTTTTACCCTGATTCTCCTTTTCTGCACCGTGACTAGGGAAGGTTGTTTGGATTGGGTCATATCAGTAATTACTGTGTTACATCGACTTAAAAAGCACAGTTAATGGCGGAGTTACGTTTATTAAATGGATACACCACTCCCGGTCAAATTGTTTATTGAACTCGTGCCGTACTTGGCCCGCGGGCCGCAGTTTGGGCACCCGCTGCGATATAGCATTGGACAAACCAGGATCTTTTTGTCCGTCTTGTGAATTCCAAAGTGAAGTTTTTCAACCAGGCTGATGGGAAGGTTGCACCACCCATTTAGCCACACCTCCCACTGATTAGTGTCACACACACACACACACACACACACACACACACACACACACACACACACACACACACACACACACACACACACACACACACACACACACACACACTTCCTCTATATATAAGATGCAACAGTAGATTGATAATGCTTGAAAGAATTTCCCGACAGGAGCGTCAAGGAGGTGCACCAGGTTGAACTTTGCAGAAGAACTTGTCGTGACTTTGGACCAGGAGAAGACCCACGACTCAGTAAGTAGCACCAACATGCTTTGAATAAATGTTTGAGAAACTGCAGGGCTGCGATGCTATTTTTCTTTTTACATCTTCTCTCATTTTTATTTGTTATTTGTATTCATTTGTGTTGCAGGGAGTTGAGGGTTAAACATTTTACCCCTTTTTGATTAATTTCAGGCGTTTTTATTTTGTCTAATGACTGAGTCTTCTTTTTTAGGTGTTAGATCAAAAATATTAAAAAAGTCTGGATTTTAAAAACTATACTCATAACAAATTACTGGCGCGTCGTTTGATTTTACTAAAATTGGATGCAGGACATGCTGCTCAATCTTAAATTAGAGAAAATATTGTTCATGCGATGTGGTTCTGAACACAATTTTTTTTTAAATATTTGGAAGCATTTCCCAGCAGGAACAAGACATTGAACCAGCGCTGAGAACTTGTTGAATTAGGTCTTGGCGTTGAGCAACTCAAACCTAACGTGAGAAAAACATGCTTTTTGACAACATTTAATCAATGTCGGGTTCTGACATTGATTTGACCATTGAATTTTGGTGATTCTACAACCAATATTTTACAACACAAATACAACGTTGAAACGACATGCTTTTTGTCAACGTTTAATCAATGTCGGGTTGTGACGTTGACTTGACCATTGGATTTTGGTCATTTTCCAACCAATATTTTACAACACAAACACAACGTTGAAACAACATGCTTTTTGACAACTTTTAATCAGTGTTGGGTTGTGACGTTGATTTGACCATTGAAATTTGGTCATTTCTCAACCAACAACGTGGATCCAACGTTAGACATCAACGGTCGCAGGTTTCCCTGCTCTTCAGGGAAAAATACCCTGAAGAGCAGGGAAACCTGCGAAACAGGCTTGTAGGGATGAAATAGCCTCTGTGTTTTTTCCTGATCGAACGTGTGTATATATATATATATATATGTATGTGTGGGAAAAAAATCACAAGACTATTTCATCTCTACAGGCCTGTTTCATGAGGGGGGTACCCTCAATCATCAGGAGATTTTAATGGGAGAATTCGCATACCATGGTTTATATAGGGCACAGAGTGGGTGGGTACAGGCTGGCGTAGGGGCGTGGTGATTGGCTCATGTGTTACCTAGGAGGTGTTTCCGTCTATGGCGGCATGCTGTTACAATTTCGCTGCGCTTGTTGAGGGATGACAGGTCTGGACGGTAAATAATAAACAGTTTCTCTTTCAAGCATAGGTTGCATCTTTTATTACCACTATTGTAAGGTGTGCTGGATGCAAGAATTTGCCATGTTATTGAATATTCAACATTATTGTCTTTGAGGTCCCAAATGTGTTTGCTGAGTTCTGTGGTATTTCGCAGGTTTTTGTTCTCGCTGCTCCTTGGCGAGGCGCGACACACTGCCAGTCCGTCATCACGGTAAATACCAAGGTTCAGATTGAGGCTAGCGAGCTGGGAGAGCAGCGAGAATACCAAGAAGCGCATATGCCAAATTTTCAAAGAGAACGGCCTACGGATCACGATTGAAGCCAACAAGCAAACCGTCAACTTCCTTGACGTCACTTTCAACCTGAGAAATAACAGCTACCAACCATTCACGAAACCCAACACAACACTGCAATACGTGCACCATGACAGCAACCACCCACCCACCACCACGAAAAGAATACCTACCGGAATCAATAAAAGGCTATCGATGCTGTCATCTAGCAAAGCTGAATTTGACCAAGCAACCCCCCGTACCAAAAAGCCCTTGATGAAAGCGGATACAATTTCACCCTCACCTATGAACCCACGCCAGGAAACCAGCCAAAAAAGAACAGAAAACGAAACAACATCATCTGGTACAACCCCCATACAGCAAAAACGTCTCAACTAACATTGGACACAAATTCCTCAATCTGATTGACAAACACTTTCCCAAAGACAACACCCTAAGAAAAGTATTCAACAAGAACAACATTAAATTGAGCTACAGCTGCATGAACAATATACGACAAATCATCTCAAACCACAACAAAACAATTGCAAATGAGCCGTCGAC